>NW_018164715.1:380853-383175 GCF_001263595.1 Phalaenopsis equestris | reverse complement strand
AATACTTTTAATTAATTATAAATCTTTGTAGCCTTGTATTCAATTAATTTTTTTAAAAATACTATTCATATATATATATATATATATGTATGAATATATATGCCAACCTAATACCTAAACTTCAATTTGTACATGCACACCATATTATCTATGTGCTTGGATAACACGTACATCACAAAAATTTTTATACATACCTTACCCTAAACATTACTAATGAAAAATCCATTTCACTTTTTAAAAATTAAAATAAAAAAAGCTGGCATAAATAGAATTGCCTTTCGCAATGTTTTTTGATTGGAGTGGAGCGGAAGGATGAGAAATACAAGAGTTTCTGTGGCCTCTGTAAGCCGCGTACCGGTGTTACCTTCGCGTCTAGCTTTAATGGAAATTGTACTGTGAAGATACATTCGGAAAGATGATGCGTTTGAGCGAAACCGTGATAGAGAGGGAAAGGGGAGCGGGAAATTGGACAGGGAACCTTGCGCGCGACTTTTTTGGCAGAAGGGAGACGGAGATGCTAAATGAAATTTAGGCATGCGGGATGGGCAATTTAGGTCATTTGCATCGCCGTTGAATTCAGACATAATTTGATGCTAATAAGTAAAGTTTTTGCGTCGCTTTGTTGGATGCAAATTTGACGCAATTTTAAATCTTTTTTCTTTAAGCCACTCAAATATCAAAATAATAAATTAAAAAAATAAAAAGAGCCCTCAATTAAAAATATATATATATATATATGGGGGCATCGAGCCCCACCCCCTATAAAATAAAAGAGTAATTTACATAGATATTACATAATTATTATATATTTATATATTTAACACATAAACTTCCATACCTACATAAAAAAAGTGTATTTCACAGTTAAAAACTTAGTAAAAATAATATATTGTTTACCCCATACATGTGAATATTAAATTATAGGCCCCACACACACCAATGCATCAAGCAATTTATCCTCATTAACCCTCATGATAAGTACATTACATGACTTTAAAGTAGCTATTTCAAGGAGTTCAGCATTAATTAAACATTATTTATATAATTTCCTTAAGCTTTTTTTTCCCGGAATTGAAGGGTGGCAATTAATATACTGAGGTTGGCATCACGTGACTACGCACGTGCGGAGTGATGGTAGCAGTAAATGGCTCCACCATTCCTGGCTGCTTCACAGTTGGGGACATGTTGGGGAATTAAATGAAAACTGGGCCTTCCAGGGAGCGGGAGCACGAGTTTATGGAGCGGAGTAGAAATGTGTGCGGTGAATCGATCAAAATATTTCTTTTATAAAAAGTTTATGTCAGTGGGCTCCACTTTAATTTTTTTAAGAAAAAATTCTAATAAATTTGTGTGCGTTGTCCGCACAGAATAATCGCTCGGAGCGGAGAGTTTAAAATGGGGTTTAAAAAATTATAGAAAATAATAAAAATGTTTTTTATTATAAGTAAATACAAATTTAGTAGTGTTTCTAATTTTAAATACAAAAAAGTTTTTACTGTGAGAAATAAATGAGGGATGAAATAATAAAATTTGAAATTAATAATATTAGTATGATTATTATAAGGGTTACTATTATTATTTAAATTTACTGTGAAATGGGAGCATTATTCAGCTTCAATGATTGTATTAGTTTAATCATTTCTTTAATTTAGTGATATTAGCTTTTTTAATTAAAATTTATGAAAAATATTCATAATTAATATTAAGGAATTTAATGATAGTTATTATGTTTATTTTTATGAAACAATAATAAACCTTTTTTTTAATATAATGCTTCAACACTCAACATTTATGTATGTATGTATGTATATATGTATATATGTATATATATATATATACTTTTTTTTTTGTTGATTGACAGAGCAACTCGTAGCTCCTTACGCATTAATGATAGTAGAGATAGTATAATTATGGGAGGGAAGGAGGATCCCTAATAAAAATCAAAAAGATGCATTGAAACCTAAGGGTTCCTCCGTCCACATACAACACCACACAAAAAAACGTAGAACAAGCTATCACTTCCAAAATTACATGTAACCCAAAAAGATATGAAAAATAGAATTCAAAAAATAACTTTGTAGGGAAGGTGCAAAACGGAACTATGCAATCCGTAAGTCCAATTATTTTGAAATTGCACAATCTTCCAATTTGAGCGCAAAATTGTGACAAAGTAACAGTCCTGGAGAAGAAACAAAATAGTAATATGCCGTCGTCTAAGAACCTATAGATCATATCTGTTAGTAGAATAAATGACATTGAGAGGATAAAACATTAAAAGAGGAGTCTTATAAGCCACTGATAATATATATATATATATATATA
>NW_018164715.1:357653-380824 GCF_001263595.1 Phalaenopsis equestris | reverse complement strand
TATATATATATATATCATAGTGTTACATCCATATTCATGAAAACACATTGTTGTCTTGGAGAATTTAGAATGAATGCATAAGATCGAGTTCGCTCCACTATGTTTGAATGACCTCCTTTGGCTTTTATAATCATTATTTCATGATTTTTTTTTTATTTTTGGAAATAGACAAAGCCTCTGCAAACATAGTGCAATATGAAAGAGCAAACTTAGAAAAGAAGAACAATTTAAAAGCAAGTAAGAATTCTGAACAAGTTAAGAATTAATCATTTGTTAAAGCTACTATCACCTCTGCAATTTACATTCAGTTGATTATAAAGATTTACAAATATAATTTGTTTTAGGATATATAGACAATCCCTCCCTTTATAAAGAGAAAACCTATGTAGCCCAAAAAGATATAATATCTCAAATTACACATTGTGAAATTGTCATAAATATTTTGTGAACCTAGCCAAAGTCTAAATAGCCTCTATTATAGTGTAAAATTTGGCTTTTTAATTGAGAGTTAAAAATGTCAAATTGTAAGGAGATCATTAATGTTCAAATTCAAAAATTTCAAAAAACATGTTCTCTCTCTCTCTCTCTCTCTCTCTCTCTCTCTCTCTCTCTCTCTCTCTATCTATCTCTATCACTCTCCTTTCTCTCTCTTTAATTGTTTCCCTTCAAATCTTAACAATTAATTCATTTCTTGGAATGATTTAATGCATGACAATATAACATTTGCCATTTGCCATATTTTTTTATGATGGGAAGTAATATTTAAATTAGTTTGCTATTATGTTTTATGTCATGAATTTTTGTTTGTACTTTTTTAAAATTGACTATGATATAGATTGACTAAATTGTTGCGTTATATGTGAGCTTAGAATTTAATCCCATTAATGGTTTGTGCTAACACATTATCATTATCACCCACTTTATCAAGTAGAGATATTTATACTTTAGTTAAATAATCTCTAAGACTTCTTTTGTTACAATTTAGTTACATCAATAAATTTATCTCTCATGTAAATGTGAATAGTCTTTATAAAATTAGCTTTATGTATTCTTAATAGAATAATTATGAACACTTTTGGACATGATTATAACAACTATATTCTCTTCAAATAAGAAGATAATAAATTGTCTAATGAAATTTAGATAAATTTTAGCCATTAGATATATTTCTCCAATACAAAATGCTCTATAATCAAAATTATCCATTATGAAGTTTTTGACCAAATGCATTTATTTTTTACATGTATTACAAAATTTTGCACTTTAAATAAAGATTTATTTACTTTAATTTTAATAATTAGTAAAAAACGATCCCAATAAGATGATATCTTTTCCAATCATTTTATTAAATCACTTCATTAATTTATTGATCATGTAATATTATATGTACGATTTTTGCTTAATAACCAAGATTAATAGAAGGAAACCATGGCTTAGGTTGATTTTTACATGACATACTTTAAGATGATCATAAAAGTGAGTTAGTTATCAAAACTATGGTGGGAATTGTTAGATAATTATTTATATGATAGGATAATTGGCTACATATTGTCGATCGCTAAAGGTTGTTCGCTTCGATTTAATTTAGTATACACATAAATTTGATCTTTAGAAAAATAGTATTTTAATTTTGAAAAGTAATATTTTTAAAATTTTGAACTTACGAGACCAAACTGATCTCATATAAACAAATAGTTTAAATAAACGAGCACAACACTACAAGTGACGTATTTATCACAATGAATAGACATATCACTTATCTGTGAGACTCGATTAAATAAACTACAAATTTTATGACCTCTTTTTGGTCTGTGAATCGTTTTATATAAGCCGACAAATTCGCCTACCTAATATGGAAGGTTAGGTAGGGTTTATATTACCTGAGCTCTTTAAGCTCCCTATAGAGGCAAGCCCCTATAGGCAATTACATCTCAAATGACCAATGTCACCTAAGAAAACTCTCGATTTAGATCAGAAAATATTGTCTTCAAAAATTCCAAATGATAGGAATTTTGAAAGATCGAACCAAGAAATATCATATGGGAAATGTTCAACTTTGCAAGATTGATATTAGGAATCCAAAGAGAGATAAACTAGGGGTTTTCACAGATCCTGAGGAGAACCTCAATGACTTCCTATGCTATCATATGGTTTGGCTTCAATTCTGAGTAGAAAAATATTGAATGTTTTATCCTACCAATTTCATTAGTTAGGGCTTACATTTGCATGACACAATCATACAGATATCCTGGAAGATATAAGATTTTATGTAGTAACAAATGACAACCTCAGAATTCTAAAACGAGTTAGGGCTTAGATTGCACTACAAGATCATGCAAAGGCCAAAAAATGAGTTGAGGATTTATGTCGAACTAGGCGGACAACCTCAAAGTCCTACGGCTTATTGTTTAATTCGAAGGGAATTTGTTATTATAGATCCACTTACTGCTATAGAAGGCTACCCACAGAGTTAGCTTCAAGCTCCTCAATGAAGTAGCAATCCTAAAGTCTAAAGGTTCAAAGGCTTAAATGAAAAGTTCAATTCAAAATGGGGGGAGAGGTTAAAGTTGATTAGAGCGACACCAGTTAGGATTTCACGGTTCCCTCGTTTCGGTACTACTATTTAATTTTAAATTTACTTAATTTAAATGAGTTCTTAAGCTCATTTAAATTGGGGAGATCTCGTTAGCAACCGTGAGTTACCTCATTTGGGGGACTCCCGTAAATTAAAAAGGGCGTGTTATGAAATTGTTTGTTTTGCTGTTTTTGAAAAGTGTTGTTTAATTTTAAAAAATGATTTTGTTTTAGATGTGAAATGACCTTTATCCATTGATGAAGGCATATGGATGTGTCAAAACACCAGAATAAGTGCTCAAAATAGAGGTCATCCCTAGGTGGTGCAAAGTGGTCCAAAACCCTAATTCTCACCCAGTAGTGCCCAAGGGTGAGCCTTGTGACTCTATTTGGCCATAAATGAGTCTGGATTGATGGGCTAAGGTCTCTAAACATTGTGAAAAGTGTTAAACATGTCCCAAGCTATAACCAACTCCATCTTACAAAGAATTTACCCAAGTAGAGCAAAAATTGGTACCTATCCCAATTATGTGCTCATGGAACTTACCAGAAGGTCTAGTAGATTGAGCTTCAGGATGGTATGAATAGACATCAAATCATCCTAAGTCGTTCAAGTGAATATCCTACACACGTGACATTAAAAATTGATACCAATTGTGATGATTTGTGTCCTAAATATATAGTCTCCCAAATTGGTTATTTTGGACCATTTAGATTATGGCAGGTCTTAACTCAAAGGTGTTGGCCTCAACGGTGGGTAATTGATGCTCCTATGAGTTTCCTCAACAAGGGGGTTGGCATAGTACCTAAGTGATTTCATGACGAAGGTGTTGGGATCGGTCACATCAATGGGTGTTTTAGTGCATGAGTGTGCTCTCCTATTACATTTTAAGGTGCAATCAATCTCAGTATCAAAAGGGTGAAGTCAGCCTCAGCTCACCTATACATAAAAAGGCAAACTAAGCAAAATTATGCCGCAGTCAATCACAATGACTCACACGAGTCAATCAACAAACGCACATGCAATGCACATACAATATGAAAAAAAAGAAAAATGAAACATATTTATTAGCCTATAAGTATATGACTTTTGGATTTATATATATATTCTTCAAACTTTTTAATTTTTTCAGTACTTGAAAAAAACATAACAGCCATACAGATGCAATAATAGAAATAATAAACTTAAAAAAATAGGAAAATAAAAAGTCTCAAACCTAGATCCTATGCTTTAGTTTACTAATCTTGTGAACTTAGTTGAGCATAATTGTAAAAGAGGTATAAGTCCTAAAATTCTAATAATATCAAATCATACCATAGGTAGTCGAAAATGGAAAAGCGAAGATAATCTCAGAAGTTCTTCAAGAGTGAAGGCGCGTGTCTTTGTGATTTGGGGATCGTGGTGTATCGTGGATCGTGTTGTATAGCGGTGTTCTTAAATGTTTTCCTACATGATTATTGTCAATCAGGGATAACAGGTTTTTCTTATGTCTATGTTTAAGTCAAAAGAATACTAGAATCCATGATGTTAAGGCTCCTCAATCCACGTGACATTCTGCATGAATGTTCTGATCCCTGAGAAAAGTTGCAAAATCCCACTGAAATATGTTTATCCTCTCAGGATTTTGTTGTTAACCTTTCCATTTTCACAATGCAACGGTTATTAGCCATAACTGCACGAAAGATTTTAATATCCAAGCTGGTCAGACTAGTAGTAAATAAAATTTGGAGGTTAACTAACAACGTAGGCCACAAAAGAATTGATAATGCTACATGAAAAATAACGTATAAAACCATGATAAAAATCATTACCCTTACATCATAGAGACACGAAAAAGTTTTTAGCCACACATTGTTAAGAAAATGACAGATAAGAAATCCAGGTTAATCATCGTTACAATATACAAAAGAAAGTTAAACTTACAATAAAGGTTTGTCCTCTCCACAAGAACATCACCTCTTCCTCACATACAAGAACTCTCTCAAACTCATAAGAACTCAAAGTTAAATGCCCATGCCTTCAAGAGTTCAACGAAAGGAGAGGAAGAAAACTTCTGGGAAGTACTCAAAATCTCTCCTATTCTCTTCTTCCAGCTATCATGGATCTCGCTCCTCTTTCAGAAATCCCTAAGAATCATTCTTATATCTGAATCCAAAAATTTGGCAAGAAAATTTCTTTCCAAAATGATTTATTGCTTTGTCGGTGTTGTCATGCCGAAAATTGGCATAGTCGCGTCGAGCTTCTAAATCGGCCACATGATCATGTTTGATTCAGGCGTGGTTACACTGCCACATCGTATCCTAGCATGGTTACATAGTATCCTCGTGTGGTCACATCGTATTCTGGTGTGGACTTACCACTGCTCTCGATCACATGGCACGGTCACGCCTCTTCCAGGCGTGGTCACGCTGCTTTAAGTTGCTTTTACATTAATTTTTCTTGTTCCAAATTGCTTGTGTTCAATGCCTATAACTCACAAAACATCAAGAAAAACCTTTTTAAATTATATATCTATGATAAATCAATAAAAATAACAGGTAAAATACAGGATAAAATGTTGGTGAAATCATGTAATATTGATACATGTTAGTGGTATAGGAGTGCCTTCAATTTTTGGTTCTTAATAACCTGATTGTTGACCATTTAACTTTATTTATATGGGCTAAGGATCAGCATGTAGAACTAATTAGTTTAATTTTTTGTTTGGTTTAACAATAACGTGATCATTGAAAATTTTCTAAAAGAATCTATGGAGGAGCTCCTGCACTAAGGCTGGATCCTACAAACAAAGAATGTGAAAGAGATCATTCAACCTCATTAAAAATGTGGTCAATAGATATTCACACAATTTTAAGTTGTTTAAATTACTTATTATAAAATCTAGTAGATATTTAATTCATGCACTGTATATTAATCGTATGGTAATTTATTTCCTAAGAGTTTAATATGTTTTGTAAATTGGCATCCGAAAATCATTACTATCTAGTTTCAAATCATAAACTAATAATGTAGTAGAGCATAAAAATATGATATTTATTAAAATTTATATGTATGCTAAAGTATAAGGGTTTATTAAATAATTAATTGTTAAACTAGTTGTGAAAATGATATATATGATAAGTCATTTTATTTTAAATCATTGAAAGAAAGGCTCCTCATTAAAGGATATAGAAAAAAAAATATTATTTAAGTAACTCACTCATTTTTTGTTCTATTGCTTATGCTCTAAAACTTATTGATAAAAAGTAAGATTGGTTGACATAAATGTCTAGTACAAATTTATATATGCTATTATGAAAAAAATAAGGGTTACATATTTTTATTACATCATCCGAAAATAGTTCTTATGTTAACATCATATTTTTAATTTAAATTAAGGTTTCATTTGGGGCGGCGGTACAATAGTTGTGCGACACCGAACAACTGTTTTGTCTACTTGGGTAAATTGAATTTTGGTAGCTTTTTCAAAAAACTGTTGTTAAAATCTGTATTTTCGCAGCACTTTTGGATAAGTGTGGTGGCTGATTTTAAAAAAAATATTTGAAATATCCACCGCAGCTTTTTAAGCATCAGATTATTATTCAACAGCTTCCTACACCTCAAACAGACCCTTATACTAAAAACTAGGTAACTAAATTAGTCGTTCCTTCAAATTTTAATATTTTTCTTCAAGACTTAATGTTTTTATGATATCAATAAATGTTAAGTGGATGTCAACTTCACCTATTGGATTCTGTTCTAAGAAACTAAAAATATTACAAATATTGTAACTCATATCAATTCGCTCTTTTTACTCTAAATTAAGTTATTTTAAAGTTGTAATAATAAAACAAGAATGGCAAGAGCAATGAATGAAGAAATGCATTAAATCTAGAAAAATGATGCATAATATTCAGTTGATTTACTTTCTAATTGAAATTGGGATAAATGGGTCTATAATCCCAAACTTAATTATGATGGGACATTAAGCAATAAAGCTTAGTTGACGATGAAAAGATATGTTAAAACTTGTGGTAGTCATTTGAAGTGATACTATTAGAACTATTTTGGCTTTATAGCCTAGAAAAAAAACAATTAGGTAAGTTCCAATTAGATATCGTTTCAATTTTTCTTAGTGAAAAATTTGAAGAGAAGGTAATTGTTGAACATCTTATAGTTTGTGTAGTGAAAACAAGGAGAATAAACTTAATAAGCTTAGGAAGGCATTTTATGTATTTAAATAAACATTGATAACCTTTTATAGCAAGACTATCATGTATATAGTTACAAGTAAAATTAAGGAAAAGACTAATTAACTTAGTAACTATGTAAGTCATGACCATGATTATCTTATTTCTTTGCTTTTATGTTGATGATATGAAAAAGCATTTTAAAAGCTTATATGTAGATGACATGACATACAAAAATGATGAATGGATTTAGAGAAAGCATGAAGAATACATTTAAAATAATATATTTTGGCTTATTGAATTACTTTCTTGGTATTCATGTCATTGAAAAGTGAAGAAAAAATTTCTTTCCTCATAAAATATGCTTCGAATTTTTTAAATAAATTTTGCTTGTAAAATCGTGAGCTTAGTAACAGATTGACGAGGGAAAATGTAGATCATAAGTTTATTAGAAACATACTTGATGATTTCATTTATCCAAGAAATAAAATACAATATATCAATATTGGGAATGACCATCATGTTAACATTTATGCAAAATATAAGCTAATGTCAAGGCACAAAAAAGATGAGAAATACAATATATTCAATGCACTAAAATTTTTGACATCATAAACATAAAGTTAATAATTACAAGTTCAAAAATATTCTTAGCACCCGCTTAGATTACATTTCTAATAGGAAGACCAGGACTAGGTCTCTTTAGCCTTTGTTCTAAAGCTATATCATGGGCATCCAAGAAGCAATATACTACAATAACTTCAAGCACCAAAGAAAAATATATTATTATAACATCTACATCTTTATATAAGATATGATTATGAAAGATTTTACATGATCTAAAAGTTGCGCAAAAAAAAGATCATGTGAAAATTTTGTCACCATAAATCTACCATCGATTTATCAAAGAACCCAATTCGTCAAAGAAAAAGTTAGACAACAAATTTCATCATCATTCCAGAGAGATCATGGCAAGAAGAGATAGAGGCCTAAAGCATTGCAATACGGAAGATCAAAGTTTAACGTCAAGAAAAACTCAGTAAACTTCATTTCATTATGAATGTTACATATGGACTTAATTTTATATTATGCAACATACTTCTTAAGATATTAGACAAATAATGTAAACAATTTTGATGAATTTCTACATTTAAAGATGCTTCATTTAATAAAATAGTTGGTACTCTTTTTCCTCTTCTAATCAGTTCTAATAAATAAATCTAAATCCATCCAGACCTTCCAGCCTTGCTGTCCTCTTACATCATATAAACTTGTTCTTCATCTAATTTATTGTATTAAAAATCAAGGTCAGATACAAGGGAATCTCCTGCCTATTCATATATTTTACATTCTATCATTAACCATTAAAAAAGTTTAGAACAGAAGACATAAAGTTTGCGTGGCATTGTCATTTTCCTTGTTAACTGAGGATTAGAAGTATTGTTTAATAAAAGCAGGCTTGTTGATGGATTAAACTGCCATGTTTAGCGGTCCAAGTGTTGGGGCTTATGAGGAGTTATCAATACTTTTCAATCTACCAAGAAAGATTAGAGAACAGACAAAGCAAAATACTTTTTTCTTAATCTTTTATTAGACGGCTATTTGTATTAATTATATTATAATCTCATTTGCATAAATACCATAGAATTATAATATATTTATATGTGTAACATCTAAATTTTCTTATATTTGTTAGTAGTTGTTGGCATGTGTATGTATATACATGTGTGTGTATAAGGGTGTAAATGAGCCAAACACGAGCGAGCCCAGGCTCAGCTTGTTTATATTTCGAGCTCAAAAAATGTGTCTGTGTCGTTGTTCGGCTCGTTTCCTAGGCGAGCCGAACATGAGCTGTTCAAGAACAAAAAGTCGTTTTGACAACCCTAATCACGTAAACATAAGATGTTAAAGGTTGGGGCGAGATTTAAAATTTATTGTTTATATTAAAACAGCATTTGAATCTAATTTAATATTTTTTATTTTGTTTCATAATTAATGCTTTAAATTGATTATAAATCTGCGTAGCCTTGTAATCAATTAATTTTTTAATATATATATAATTATGTATGTATATATAATTGATGAGTAATGTTTCGAGTCAAAACGAGCTGAACATGAACATACAAATCTTTGTTCGTCTTTGGCTTGTTAACTCAGCGAAGAAGCCGAACATGAACTTCTTAACTAGCCAAACACGAGCTGTTCGCGAACAACCAGCCATTTTGACAGCCCCATGTGTGCATATGTATATTACAAAAAATAACAAATAAGACAACGTCAAAGCCGCATGTGCATGTTTGTTAACATGATGTAGATGATCAATAAATTTACATGACACGTTTAAATGAAATTTTGCAACACGTAATATGACCTTGTAGTATTCAATATAAAATCCAAATCACATTGATGCATGTTCTATTTTGCTATTTTAAATTAATTAGAAAAGGTTATCTTCAATTCTTTTTTAATGGTTTTAACCTACTCCCAATTATCATCATGAAAGGTCTAAAATTTGCAAATAAGTTATGGTTGTATTTCATACTTTGTGAGGAATACAATAATAAGAAATATTATGAAACAAAACCTTTTTTGTAAGAAAATATTGTTCAAGAGGCCAGATCATCAGCCGTTGCTTTCATGATCCAACCGCCCATGATTGCAGTACACTTGCTGTTCTTCAATAGGTCCACCTTTTAACATCTTGATGGGGATTTTGGTTGGGACTCACATGACTTCGAAAGCCACCTTTTTTTTCTTTTCTTTCTTTCAAGATCATGAGAAGTTAGATTCAAGTATTGCATACCACACAATTCTTATGCATTTACACATGTAACACCTAAAGTTTAATACCTGCATTTATAAAACTTTGGTATTAAAAAGCTATGCATGAAAATGTATATTCACCTTTAAAAAGTTATTGATAGTGGTATTTTTGAAATGATGTCAAAGATTTGAGTGTTATGTATGTAACTATGAAAGTTTGGGTTTTAGATAATGTAAATATATAAGAGTTGTGTGGTATGTTTCTTTTTCCATGAAATAATCTTATTGATGCTGGAGTTTCCCGCACGGGACCCGCTATCCCGCATGCACATGATTCAGTGATTTCAGCTACAGTACTGTTCCATAGAGCGAGTGCATGCGGGATTCACGATCGCGTTAGGCAAACTGAACGCGGTGCCTATTTTCTTTATTTCTTTAACAAGTTTCTTTCTTTCTTTCCTTTGTAGACTTTTCCTATAGATGTGTTGTATTAAGAGTTGGATGGGGAGTTTTTTTCATGTTTCTGTTCGGGACAGCAGCTAGTGTCTCAAGTTTTCTCTTCTAGGTTGTATCCTTGGGTTGAGTGGTAGTCAGGCTTTATCTTGTTCCTGCCATGGTGATTTGTCATTCTTTAAAGTCCACCTTGCCGCCACATTCCAAACCACATTTCCTCCCTTCCGACTTGAGACCGCCTTCCAAGAACCCAATTTCCTCTTTCTCCTTGCTGCCAACACCCCTAAACAGCTCTCCATCCTCATTGTCATCACCGTTCCAGCACTTCATCTTTGCTGCCACTGCTTTGCAGCCATCTCTTTTTGCTGCCATCATTTCGGATTGCTGTTCCACATTGGTACTTGCTGCATGCTTGCTAGCTGGATCCTAGGAAATCATTACCTTGCTGTTTTCTGTTTGTCAACCATTTTGTCCACCATCCCGCCACCTTCGAAACCCTTATCAATTATCACAACCACCCCGAGATTCACCTTATTTGAGTGTGTTTGTTACAATTTCAGATTTCGTATGTGTTGTGTTTGTTGTTATTTGCTATTTTCGTTTGTTGGTTGTGATCCCCTATTGAATTTAGCAATAATATTGGATTTTTTTATTGTTTTTTGGTTGAACTGTGGTATCAGTCGCGTTTTTGTTTGAAGTTTATAGAAGAAAATATCTTCGGCTTTCCGTTTGCTTTAATTCCTGAGACGCCATGAGTAAATTTCTGGCTAAGATGTGCTTCAAGCCTCATCCTCCGCCATAGTATGTGATACTGCTTGTTCTAGTTAAATTGTGTTTCAATCAATCTGTTGGTCTTCAGCTGGATTCTACATTTGCTGGGGATGCTTAGTGTGGGTGCCATCAATCTATACTTCTCCTGGCATGTATCTTGTAAATCATCCAGTGAATCTAGGCACCCAGGTATAATATATTTCAAATTGACTATTTTTTATTTTTAAAATTTTTTAATTTTTTTAAGGTTTCTGAAAATTTTCCTGTTATTAAACTTAGCACTCTACTACTGCATCAATTGTACAGTTAATTCTGAGTCGAATATAGATTTTTGTAAGATTTATCTACATACCACTCAATTCTAATTTATTTACAAATCTAACATCCAAACTTCAATTTGTGCATACATACCATCTTCCCAATGCATAATAGATGTATTTCACTTTTCAAAAGTTAACATAATGGTAATTCTTATTTGATATGAAAGATTTGAATGATATAAATGTAAAAAAGGAAAGTTTAAATGTTTGATATGGAAATATATAGGAATTGGGTGGTATGTATGTAAATGCCCCTATATTTATTTAACAACTTATTTTTTGTGAACCAGTATAGATTTGATGGAGGGTAACTGTTGCATTATATTAAACTCTCTATTTTGCAGCTTGCAATATTTATTCTTCTGGCTGGACTTCTCTGCATATATATCAATTATGATTGTGACAGGCAACGGCAAGAATTTCGAAAAACCAATGGGAAATGTTTGATCTGGGGCCGGCCTCCATCGAAGGTTCAAGTCCTCTCATTAAAGAACTGAACTCCATTATATTAATGCCTTTTTGTTAATTCTTATAAATTTGTCACAGATAGAAGCCACTTATGTTACCTCAAAGGGAGAAACAAAAAATAGCCTCCTCCTGACTTCTGGCTGGTGAGTCTCCAGTCTCCTATTCCACCCAATTCCTATGTATTTACATATCTAACACCTAAACTCTGCTTTTTACAGTTATACCACCCAAATATTTCAGAGCACATGAAATATACCACTATGACTTTTATAAAGTAAAGTGCACCTTTTCATGCATAGTTAAGGTATATGTAGAAATTGAAGTTTTGGTGTTTGATATGTAAATATATTATAAGAATTGAGTGGTATGTATGTAAATCTTCCTTTTTTTTCTGATATAATACTTCAATTATACATCATTGGCAGAATCACTTAGTACAATTGAATGAATGCAAGCTTCTTGCAACTATGGTTAAGATAAACTTGAATGAAATGCTCGAACTTCATATGATTTCTCAATCAGGTGGGGTTTAGCTCGTCATTTTCACTACATACCGGAGATACTAGCTGCGTTTATGTGGACTGTTCCCGCCCTCTTTAATCATGTAATATTTTCTGTTGAAATGTAAATATTTTCATCTTGATAATATTGCTTTTTTGATTCGTCTAACTGCTTTTCCTTGCGCTTCCAGTTCTTGCCCTACTTCTACGTCATCTTTCTTACAATTCTCCTCTTGGATCGCGCCAAGAGGGATGATGACCGGTGTTCATCCAAGTAAGCAATTGTACTTTACTGCATCATTCTATGCATAAAAGCGTATTATTCATGCCGGAGTTTTCAGAACCAGATTGGAGAAATAACTGACGAAAAGAGAGATTTAAGGTTCAAAGATCAATTGAAATAGAATCGAAAATTCAAATGTAATGATAAATATTAGGGGCATTTACATACCACACAGGTTTTATATATGACTCCTGAACATTCATATTTACATGTATATATTTACAACACTCAAAACTTTAACATCACATCAAAAGTACCGTCATTATTATTGATTCGGCTTTCCATCCATGATTTAAAAGTGAAATACACATTTTTATGCATAGGTTTATGTCACCAAAATGTTATAAATGTAATTATCAAATTTTATGCAATTTGTTTTTGGATCATACACTTAACCAAACCTGCAAGAAGTTTTTTTTTTTTTTTTTTTCTGGATGATTTACAGTAATTTATTTAATGTATTGTTTACATTGCTATTTGGTTTTCAGGTATGGAAAATACTGGAAAAATTACTGTACTAAGGTACCTTACAGAGTCATTCCATGGGTTTACTAACTAACCCATCATTGCTGCTCACCTTTTATCATGGCTTCCTTGGTGGTCAGATGTGCAAAAGATTTGGTTGTGGAGAAACACAGAAAATGCATTGTTTGTTTTTGCTGCAGCACTATTATTATGTTATTTTGGACAAAATGTCATGGGCCGTGCAATTTGGGCTTTTGTAGCTTTTTTCTTCTTTTGCCCAAGGAGAGTTTTATGGTATTTTATTATCTGTTTTGGATAAGTTTTTTAGGCCTGTTTGGGGTGGTTGTACTTTTTTTTTTAAAAAAAATGTGATTGTAAAGTTGTAATGGAAAAAATTACTCTTACAAAATTGGGGTGGAAATTAGATATATATATATATATATATATATAAGTCACACAACAACTTTATTATAAGCATTGCTAAGATAGTAATATGCAAAATTTGTATGTTTGCACATTTCCTTAAAAAATAAACTTTTAATGGAGAAAAGAAGTTAACATTTGAATACATTCGGCTCAATTCCTATCTGTCCACATACCTAAAGCATAAATCTCTATGCATATATATATATATATATATATATATCATTTAAGCATGAGAATGTTCATTTTAATGAAAATTTTAAGAGAGAAAAAATGTAAAAATATAAAATTTAAATGTTAGATGTGTAATTAATTACATAAGAATGGGTGGTAGGTGGTTAAATGCCCTAGTAGTTTAAAAATTAAAAAACCTATGGTTGTCAGTTCTTCGTTGAATTTCTCATGAATATAAGAACTGTGTTGGATGTTCTCTTCTTAAATAAAATATATTTTTTTTCCACTTTAATTAGTTCATCATAAGAGATTATCAGTTTTGAAAAAAAAACATTTTCTTTAGCTTTCCTCCACAAATCAGCACTCTATCCAGAAACATTGGGCCCACTATTAAAATATGATATTTAATTTATATATATTTTTACAGAATAAATTCTCAACTATTAAAAAAATTAGACAACCGCAGGCCCAATTAAATGAATCACAACTGTTTTAAAACTGTAAAAAATAAACGGTCAGCTTATCCACAATAGCTTATTAATAAGCTGCAGCTTCCCCAAACAGACCGTAAGCTGTTCGCCACCACTAATCAGCTTTGCCCTTTACAATCTTCAAACAACATATAAGTGGGAGATTTACACACTTGTTATACACTTCTTATGAATTTATATATCTAAATTTTAATTCAAAAAAAAAAAAACTTTTCAGCACTTTAATCCTCACTCATTCAAAATTTATGATCTTTGAAGACGAATAAATGGATCTATCCACTAAAAGTTCAAAAGAAAACATAAAAAAATTGCCAAAAATATGAAATTTCACTTTTGCCTCTTATTGCCGAACAAGTAATACATTAATTACAAAATAGCTGAGTGCTGTTCCACAGACATCCAGTAAGCAGCAGCAACCTGCTTCCTGCCTCTTGTTTCCAAGTTACAATATAATCTAAGAATGGACTTAACGATAACCCCCCTCTCCCCCTCATAAATTGCAACCCATATTTACAACACAATTATATCTTTGCAAGAAAAAACAAGGAAGCCGAGAAGCTTTTATGGTTGAATAATTTAAATAAGAGAAGAATGATAAATTCATAAAAATAAGAAGAAAGCCATGACTCACATCTCTGACAAAAGATTGCTAACCTTTCTAAGCTCCTTTAGAGCTGCAAAGGCTGTAGCTTGGCCTTTGCCCCCGCCGCCAAGACCGACGCCCGCTTGGCCTCTTTCTTGTTGGAAAACAGCTTCAATGGCCTGAAACAAAAATCAGCGGATGAAACATAAATCTCTAAGCATTGTTAGGAGATATGATTTATTTGACACATTTGACAATCATTTGGATGACATTGTGATAAGAAAATGAGGCCAAAGTAGCAATTTCTTTTTTTCCTTTGATTCAACAAAATCAAAGTAAGGCGAGTAAACCGAAAAGAAATTAAACAGCAAAACACACTTGCCTGAATATTCTCAAGCATGGATTGTCCGAGAATCTTAAGTGTACCCATCGCTTTCTTCTCCGCAGCTTCTATCTTCAAGCTGTCGTTACAGCAGCCCCGGTCTGCTGCAGTTCCTAAGGTTTCATGGCAAACATTTTCTTTCGGAATGATAGATGATCGCTGGGTCTTGGCATCATTTGCTCCTCTTTCTAAGTTCCCTTCAATTTGATTTCCTTTTCCAAACTTCCAAAACCATTGAAACTTGCCAGAAAATGGTTTTCTCTCCTTCATTTCTGGCACACTTGCGACATCATCACTCTTACTTGGTTCTGATTTGACACCAGCAGCACTGGCTTCTGGTTCATTATGTGCCGGATTCTCTGAATAACTACTGCTTTCCTCCTCTGCATTGTTATTTTTCTCATCACTTTCCTCAGTTGATGAATCCGAACAGAGACTACTCTTCTCAGATTCAATTTCGGCATCATTCCCATCACCGGTAGGAGCTGTAGACATTGAAGACATCGAAGAATTTTCTGTGCTTAATGAAAAATTTTCAGCTCCACATTCCGCTGTTCTCAATATATTCATATCACATGCATCACATGGCTCCTCCGTGCTCCTCGCGGTATTTTGATCGCTTGCATCTACGAATAAACGGTTGCTCGCCTCTTCATTCGAATGAGGAGACTCCTGACACGGTAAAATACCGTGATCCACATCGTCTACAGGCTTAAAGTCTTGAGACAAATCATCAAATAATCTGCGCCGGATAGAAGACCCGGCTGCTATCTTCCCACTAAACTTTTTTGCAGGAGAAGGATCTGATTCTGTCCTCGATAAGCCTAGTTTCTTTCCCAACAACTCCTTGATCTTCCTCCCTTTGCTCAAATCACTCTTCTGAAGTGTTTCTTCCTTGTGAAGCACTCTCCATTTCTCCTCCCAATAGCTCTCAGGTAAAGTTCTAATAGGTGCCTTAGGAGCTACCGAAACAGTTCTAGTTGCTGAAAATGACCTATTTTTAGCCTGTGAAGATGATGCTGCTAATATGTTTGCTTCCAAGGCGAGGGCTTCAAAAGACCTCGCCTTCTCTATCAGTTTCACCACATTTATATTCCTCGGGAAGTTCAACAATCTTTGGAGGCACGAGGTCGCATTCTCGGTCGCCAACAGAGATGATCGAACATGCAGAAGCATCGATACCGCCATTGCTGCAATAAAAGCTCCACGAGGCGAGCACAAAACCCTAAAGTGACATTCGTCATTCTCCATACACGAATCATTAGATGAAAAAAACAATTCATCCCAAACGACTAACAAATCATTCAAAGAAAACTCTCGTTCGAATAGAACACGCAACCATCGGAGTGCAAAATATTGAGGCTCAACCCTGAGCTCAACAAGGTGACTATGAAGAGACGAGTCCACGACAGACAATAAGTGATATAGTGCGGATGAGGCCTCGATTATCGGAGGTATGCTCGTGCTATATTCGATGGCGGGAGAGACAGAAAAGAAGTCCGCCATGGCAACCACCCCGTGAGCGCCGCCACTCATTAATGCGTTGAACATGGTATATGCATCATGCTCCATGAATCGCTCGGATATAACCACACCCAGCTCTCCTTCTGCACCGTAGGCATCACTCAATAAGAAAAGGTCCCTCGCATCTGGATCGAGTTCATCAAGGCCCATAATTTTCGACCCATTTCCGTGATAAGAGTTATCACCTTTGTCACCTAAATCCAAACTTTTGGCCTTTTTCGCTGTATTATGAGATAAAATGCCACTCATTGGGTAGGACAATTCATCAAATTCGTCGCTAAAGTAGTCCACATAGATTCCTCGAACATTCGAAAGGTGATTGAGATCAGCATGCAACACATATATTAAAGGAGCCAACAGTTCATGCATTCCTGATATTCCTGCAGAATAAATTGTTTGATTAGCTTTGATAGTAGGTACAATATATTGGAAGAAAAATGAAGGAAAATTCACCAGCATACCGCCCAACTCTTTCGTATTTACATATCTAACACCAAAAGTCTGATATTTATAACACCTTGATGTCATAGATCTATGCATAAGAAGGTGGTTCACTTTTATTTCACTTAAAAAGATAGTGATGCCAGTATTTTTGATGTGATGTTAAAGATTAGAGTGATAAGCATGTGAATAGGAATGTTAAGTTGTTATATATGTAAATACACAAGAATTGAAGGGTATGCCTGTAAATTCCCCAAAAGATATATGTATCTGCATCAAATAGAAATAGTTGACAAAATCATGCCTTGGCCATATCCACACTCTGGATGCCTTAAGCACCACAATAATAAGATTCGTCTCAGCATGCCTTGACATGCAGAGGTCTGAAAGTAGCTTCCATCTTCTGGATACAACCGCGACAAATCCTGCTCGACCATTTTCTCAATCTCGGCATGGTGAAAGAAGCGGCCCCACATGCTCTCTGCAAGAAGATTTTACGAACAAGATCACCAAGTGTCTGTGTGCTGAGCATTAATGATTTGTTCAAAGTAACTCATTGAAAAAGAAAAAAAATCAAATTTTCTAAGTTCGACATTAAAAACATGTATTCTTATCTACATTTGATAAGGATAAATTTTCTATCTATTAGATCTGGTTTAAGATGGGAGCAACATAATAGTTAATTAATGAGAAAAGTGTCAAAATGACCTCTTGGTTTGTCGGGGGGGTCATTTTAGTCCCCGAGTCTATAAAAGTGTCAATTTAATCCCAAACTCATTTAAGAGGAGCTAAAATAGTCTTCTTAGAAAACTATTCCAACCAATATTAAAAGAGTTTGAGGACTAATTTGACACCTTTTTGCAACAATATTAGTAAAGATACCTGGATTTTGTGATAGAGGATTATCGATGGCCAAATTAGGCGATCTATTTCCATCCTTCAAAGCATGGGGATCTATGAGCAGTCGGCGTCTCAAGCTTGCATAACTGTAAAAAACAAGAGAGGTCTAATACAGAAAGCACCTTATCTTTTCACAAAATACAATTACAAGGTTTAAAATTACATTTTAGATAGATTTAACTCAAATATTCAAACCAAATTATACTGAAAATTGTACTGGATGGACCAAGAGCAAGCTATATAGTAAAAATAAACCATCCAAAACATATCCTTAGTTAAAAACCACATTGTTTCATAAGATTTAAAAGCATCTGATGAAGCTTTTTGAAATAGTAATTGTTGTTAGGAAGGTAACCATGCCAAGATTTCATCAAAAGAACATCTGCTTAAGTATTTATTTTTTTTGTAGATAGACTTCCTCACTTTGTATTTATTTCTAAATGGAAGTTTAAAGTTAAAAATTGATGAAATTATATGTAGTAAATGAAAAGAATGATAATTAGATGCACTTGAGCATTATAACAAACACCATATGAGGATGAGATATGAGAACTCTAATCTAACCATGACTGCAAAAGTAATTTGGGATTCTAAAGATGGATTATATACATAACCAAAGTCAAGCTTCCAAGAAAAAAAAATGTTTAATATCCCAACTATTTTCTCCAAACCACATATAAAGAGGAGAAACTCAACAAGTCAAAATTTATGCCTCCACTTGCAAAGGATAGAACAAAGACTCAAACTAAGGAAATAGAAACTAACATTAACATCACATTCCATTCACGAAAAAGATAAAAAAAAAAAAGGATTCCTATCCTTGAATCAAGCATTAGATCCTAAACAATCCTCAAATCACAAAAAAAAAAAAAACCACGCCACCAAAGTGCAAAGTTTGCAAAAAAGACAAAAAAAGGGAATCTTGCCAGAAACCCTAAATATCCATGGGGAAGTTTGGGCTATTATCACACCTCCTTCGAGAATCCGCGGCAACGCGTCGCAGATCTTCGATGGAAGCTGATTGGGAAGCAGGCAATATTCCGAGATTAATCCTCCACCTAACGCCCCGGAGGCTGCAGAATCTCAACCCCTCGCCGGAGTTTCGGCCAGGGGAGACAGACACCGGTGGCGATGGCCCTTCTGCTGCTGCTATCATCGCCTTCCCGCAATTTTCCGACGACGTAGATGTCGAAATGGGCGCCATGGATGGAATATGATGAAAAAGGTTGGGGCTTGGGGACAAAGGTGACAACTTTAGGTTCTCATGTCGGGGTTAGGAGAGGAGGAAGTTCGTTGGCTTTCAATTGTTGGAGAAAGGGTTAAGAAATTGAGGGCTTTTTGGCTTCTTATTAGATTGAGAAGAGAGGTCGATTATTGTATCAGGTCTCTTTCGATTATTGTATCTTTTGGTCCTTTTTGTTACTTCTCTTCATTTTTTTTTTGTTAGTTTTTTAGAAGGAAAATATCCCACCATTAATTTGGGTGTCATTAATGCATTAGAGGAATTATCCTTTGGATTTTTATCCTATTATATATATATATATATAGTTAGAGTAAATTAACATTTATTGTGAATCAATTAAAATTTACATCATAATCCCACAAATTTATAATTTTTTAGCATAATTCTAGAAGTTTGTAGGAATTTATTTTTTCTTGAAGAATAAAAAAATTAAATTGGAGCTCAATTTTAGACTCAACAAAGCTTGTGTGGAGCCAAAAGAAGACGAGTTATCATTTTGGTCATAACACTTGAAGAAAACCAACCGATGCTAGACATTCTCAGAGTAGCTTTTTTTGCTTGCTATATTCTTTTTATTCTCACCCTCAATTTTGATAAATTGTAATTTTTTTTCCCTTTCTTGATCATAGCCTACACAATTTTATTAAAAATAAATTAAGAGATTATAATATTAGGCAAAGAAAGATTCTTTCAATGAAAGATGATAAAAAATAACAAAATGTTCTTGATTTGATTAAATTTAATCAGTTAATTATGAATTAGAAAATTAATTTCTATTTATTAGAACATCAAGTTTAAGAAAAAAATTAAATCTGAATGACTTTCATTTATTTAGTAGGAGATAAAATAGACATACTTATTTTCTTTGGTCAAATTTATCTTTTTTTTCTTTATTTAATATGCAAGTTTGTGGCTAGAAAATATAATCCTGAAATCCATTTTTTATATTAGTATAAATTTTTTGATCCTTCCACTTAACAATAATTTAAACTTTTCAAGAACATTTTGTTACAAACACAAATCCAATAATGGGAAAAGTTGAGGTATAAGCATCCAAACACAAATCCAAGAATGGAAATATATTAGAGGGCATGATTCTTTTATGGAAAATTATTAACCATCTTTAGGTTGACACACACATACCTGTTAATGAAATTTTCAATAATCATTACCATACTAAAAACCCACTTTTTTATTCCTTATGTTTGCACCAAAGCCATTACATCTTTAATGGTGGTAAAGTAATAGGGTTTTCAACCCTTTGTAATGTATAATGCTCACATCTTAAATTTTATAGATAAAAACTCTTTTAGAATCATGATAAAAAGAAAGTGATTGACGAAAATGTAACTGCCAATCAGATAGTGGCACAATAATTCTTAATTGTTTGCTTGCCTCGGAGGTCAATGGAAAAGTAAGTGGGATTGGTGATGATTAACTATGTCATTAGGGAATATATGATTTAAGGATAACATTTTAAGATAGAGTTGACATCATGCAGACTTAGAAATCATGACAGGGGGTGGTATAATGACATGGAGAGTTAACTAGAGTAGAATACCTATCTTCTTGTAAAAGAATCGTAACTGCCAATCAGATAGTGGCACAATAATTCTTAATTGTTTGCTTGCCTCGGAGGTCAATGGAAAAGTAAGTGGGATTGGTGATGATTAACTATGTCATTAGGGAATATATGATTTAAGGATAGCATTTTAAGATAGAGTTGACATCATGTAGACTTAGAAATCATGACAGGGGGTGGTATAATGATATGAAGAGTTAACTAGAGTAGAATGCCTATCTTCTTGTAAAAGAATGTGAATTTTTCATAATGAAGAATTCTTTAGCAGGTTATGAGAGGCACTCGCTGTCATTTTTGACAATTAATATAGAGTATGAAATTGATGGTGGATGTTTGTCTATAAATTTTTTAACTAACTGATAAAATCTTAATAAGAGCACTAAAAAGTTTTGATTATTGGGAAATGACTGAGAAGAAAATTAATAGGATTTGTCAAGTTTTGGTTGATTCAATAAGAAGACATAAATTGGTAGAGTCCCAGAGTTAATTTGTTTCCTAATAAAAAAGAAGGTTTGTCTAAACATTCTAAAAAAAAAAGAGAATAGAGGAGAGAATATGCAGGAAAAAAGAAACTAATATGACACAAATATTAAATGGTTTTGGCACTTTAACCTACATCCACTCCTAAAGAAGGATGATTTATGCTACATCAAGAGACAGAAATATTGAAAACTTCTCAAGTCTCTCTCCGCTCACTCAATCTTAGCTCAATCTCAACGACACCAGCAAGATGGAAACATGTCCAAAAAGATCTCTTAGGAGGTTAAGGAGAGGCTATTTATAACCAATAATTAACATCATAGCTAAAATGGACAATAATATGCAAAAATTTGCGACTAAGGATCTGTTTGAGATAGTTTTCTGTCCGCTTTGAGTTTCAGACTACTACCATAGTTTTATTTTGGAATCTACTTTCATGTTACTTTCTAAAAACTTATTTGGTGGTAAACTACTTTCTTCACCCTGACATGTTGAACTGTGGCGACTGTAAGAAAACAATCGACTAATTTGTTTTAAAGAAATATATATTTATAATTCTCACCGCAGTTTCTTAAAAAATATTTTTTTTAACCACAACTTTACAACCGCCAATTAAAAAACTTACAACAACTCCAAACATATCTAAATCTAACATCAATAAAGGTGTGGTTAATCCAAGCAAATGCAAAATGGTGGATAGTAAATGATTGTATTGTTGATTCAATGATAAATGGCTAAATGGCATTAAATAGAATTGAATATGTTATGTATAAATGTAAATATTAATAAAAAAACATTAACGAAAAAAATGTTTGTTCATTTATCAATTAGAAGATTTACATGGATGCCACTCAATTCCTATGTATTTACATATCTAACTCCTAAACTTCAATTTTTATAAATATGTGCAACTTTACCTATTCTCAAAAAGTTATATTTCATTTTTAAAAAGTTAAAGTGGTGATATTTCTCAAGTGATATGAAATATTTGGGTTGTATAAATATAAAAACTATGGTTTAGGTGTTAGATATATAAATATGTAGGAATTAGGTGGTATGTATGTAAATGCTCTTCATCAATAATTTAAGAGCTTGTCCCCATAACATTCTAGAGGCATATTCTCACCAAATACTCTTAAGCAACCTCTTTGCTTTGCTTGGGGCCCTGAATTGGTCAATTTGTAACAAAAATTATTCAATTAAATAATATATAAACAAACATAAATTTTGATAAAATAAATATTTAAATTGCAAAAAAAATCTCTGATGTAATGTAAGTAGTGGGAAATACAAAGTTTTTTTTTTTTTTTTTTTTTGGATAATTGCATATATAGCACTCGAAACATTGATATTTACAAAATCTAACACACAGCTAATGTTTGTGAGATACGGAATCAATGTATTTACAAGTGCCACCATGAAACAATTGAGAATTTGCGAAAAAAAAGCTATATAATGTGAAGCCTAGAGAAGCAAGGCTTTCTCGTAGTGAGAATATTGTGCAAAATTTGTGGAGTTGCGAAGAGTTTATAGAAGTGTCAAAATAATTTCCAACCATTTTAAAATTGAGCTCTAACAATCTTTCATGAAGACTAATTCAGTCACTATGTAAAGGGTCTGAGATGAGCTCTAACAATCTTTCATGAAGACTAATTCAGTGACTATTGAAAGGGTCTGAGAAATAATTTGACACTTCTATAAACTCTAAGACTAAAACGACCCCATGTAAATAATTAGGAACTATTTTGGCATACTTAAAAAAAAAAATCTAAATGGATAATATAAGAAAAATAAGAAATTATGTCAACACTATCATAATAAATTTGTTATTAATTTGATTATTATAATTCAGCATAATACAAATGGTTCTTGGATGGCACACAATACATTCATGATTTTGTTTCTAATATTTCAAATAAATAAATAAATAAATAAATAAATAAATGTTATTTTCGAAGGCAAGTTCTCACATGCTCAACTTGGCAATATGGCATTGGCCTTGACTCCATCTATTGCACAAACAAATCTACAATTCCCTTAATGAAGAAAACAAGATTAAGTTAAATAATAATATGGGATTACATACATACCATCCAATTACTATGTATTTACATATCTAACCCCCAAATTATTTGAGGTTTATTTTATTATAAATAAAAAAAAATTCTTATATATATATAT
>NW_018164715.1:352163-353404 GCF_001263595.1 Phalaenopsis equestris | reverse complement strand
AATCGCAGACGAAGACGCTGTCGAGAGGCTCTATCGCAGACGAGACGCTGGCACGAAGTCGGCCACAACACTACCGCCAGTCGAGACGCAAACGCAAACGCGAGACGACGCAAATGGAAGCAGACGCCGAAGCCAAAAGACGCTACGGTTCGTCATGCGACGGAACCCTAGCAGAGTGGAAAAGCGGCATGAGAATGTATCTCTTCCCTATATATATATATATATATATATCTATGTGTGTGTGTGTGTGTGTGTGTGTGTGTGTGTGTATATGTATGTATATAAGTTTTTGACAGAGAGCATACACCCTTGGACATTTAAATTAACTCAAAATAGATTAATTAATGACATATTATGGCTTCAAAAATTATTTATGGCACCACATAACCTTCAAACAATACAGATTTGTAGTCGAGATGAGTGACAATTTCATTACGCTCTCAAGCTTTTTCTCGGTGCTCTCTAATTACAATAGGATTAGCCTAATTTTGCGCAATTCATTAACTATATTAAAATTTTTATAATACTTTTAGGGCTTTTTAATTCTTGAGCTATTTGTAGAATTACATAATTATTAAGGCATCATATCATTGCTATTGTTGTGGTTTTATATTTGATCTATAAGCATTATTAGAGTTATTCTACAAACTTCAAGTCATTTTGCATCTCATTTTCTTAAAAGAAATTGTCCCAACTTCTTCTATTATAAGCTTACATTAGGTTATTCAATAATTTTTAATGCATCTTCCCTACATAAATATATCGGCATGGTCACTCTCAATCACCTTAATCATCTTCCGAACCACCTCAGTGTCACCTTCAAGTCGCGATGTTGTCTCCTATAGAGGAGGATTGATCTAAACATCGTTAGTCACCAACCTATCTTCTTGTGTTATTTTACCATTTTAAAGGAGGACCGATTCAATCTTTTTTAATAACCTTCATAAATTTTACTATGTTGCCATATTTTTATCTTCTTGTTAAGCGTCTCCATCTTCATAAGAAGAACGATCCCAGTGACCTACACCGCCTTCTTACACCACTTCAATTTGAAACTTGCATGTGAAAAAGATTGTTTCCTACTTGTTTTGATATGCCAAAATAGTGTTTGACTTCGTTCATCATGGACATGTTGTATATCACACAATAATAAAATGAAAAATAATTTCTTTAAATCAATTAAAAAAATTTTATTTTGTTAACTAGTTTATGTTTTTTATTGTATTTTAAAGGAATATATA
>NW_018164715.1:315023-352101 GCF_001263595.1 Phalaenopsis equestris | reverse complement strand
CTAAATCTTGCTATATATATATATCATTGAATTCATGTGTATTAAGAAATTACATATACTTCTACAGAGCATTAAGCCATTTCAACAATCAAAGGAAATAAAAATGTCATTTTCAACAGCCTTTGTGGAGCGAAGGGTAAAAGTCTAAATTATTATTCTTTGCACCGACCCTTTCTCCATCACTGCATGCCAAAATTGCTTTTTCATATGTTCATTTACAGGACCCACATGATAGCTTTTCTTCTGTTTGTTTTTAGTCACATAAATTATAGAGTAAAGATTAATTACATTAAAAAAAAAAATCAAATTTTGTTTATAGAAGTATATCTTCTGATCATGGATCAATGCAATCTTTTAATATTTCATATATTCGTAGGAGTATGATATTTTTCTAAATTTTCTGCATGTCAATGTTGGTTGTTGACTGAGGCCAATATCGGTTGTAACTATGATCGATGTATGTCATCAATCAATGCCAACATCCATCATCTACAAACATCGAAACTTCACGCCTACCAACATCATCACATTTTATCAACAAATACCAACATTCATTATCCACATACCTAACATTGTTCATCAACCAACACTGATGACCGCCATTATCACCACTAGGCAACACGTGTCAACCAACATGGATGTATGTTGTTGATGTCATTTAAAATTGTTTGAGTATATATGCTCAATATAAGATTTCCCACTTATATTGTCTCCCCTCCTATAAAGTAAAAAATTGAATAAAATCACCTCCCTTCTCAAAACCTCCAAAGGTCCTCTTCAACCATCATATGATCTGTGATAAAGTAGAGGATAAAAGTGTATCAATAATTGACTTATGCAACAAGCCTTCTCAAACATTTTATTCACAACATCATTAATTCATTGATAATCATAATCATAAACACTTGGCACCCACTCATATCTTACGTTTACTGGCCACCAACATTTAACACATCTCTTCTTGGTTGATTAATCTCTCATTCTACAAGAAAAATGATCAAGCAAAATCATTTTCTATTGATTGAGCTTTGATGTTACAATGTTGATGTCACTTGTAAACCATTGCCGAACATTTAGCGAAAACTAGCGTCTAACGTTCAAATATCATCATTTAACCCTTTTTTTTACATTCAAGTTTGCATTAAAAAAAATAAAAAGTGATAAAAGAGTTTATATGCTTTTCTCAACTTATCTGTGCATAAAAAAGCATTGTTCAATACTAAGATGGTAAACTCTTCTTTAAATGAAAAGAATTTCAGTGCCTAAAAAGTGATAAAAGAAGTATTTACATAAATACTTCCCAATTCTTATGTGTTTATGCATCTACCAAGTAAGTCTTACTTTTTTATATTTGTACCATCCAAATCTTTCATATCACTTGAAAAATACTGTCATTTTAACTTTTAAAAAGTAAAATACATTTTTTCATATATAGATAAGGTGGCTTTTATGTACAAAACCAAAGTTTGATATGTAAATATTTATGGATTAAATGGTATGTATGCAAATCTTCCATGATAAAATGGAGATATACTCCACACTACATTTGAGATTGTTTGGACTTCCAAGCTATCTCACTTTTTATGAGTCCCTTCATTTTCATTATCAAGTTGGAAGATTTACATGCACACCACTCAATTCCTATATGTTTACATTATCTAGTACCTAAACTTATATATTTACATATATGTCACCGTACCTATACATGAAAATGTGTATTTCACTTTTTAAAAGTCAAAATAATGATATTTTTGATTTGATAGAAAAGATCTGGATGATATAAATGTAAAAAATAATGTTTAGACGTTAGATATGTAATAACATGGCAATTGGTTGGAATGTATGTAAATGCTATAAAGCTTCAATAGATGTTGAGGCTTCAACCCTCACAATAAATTTGTTATATGATATTGGCATGAAGGTTAGGCTTCTTAATTTGGTGTTTCATATTTTTGCCCTTGCTTCCAACTTTAATGTGGCAATATTAATTAATAAGCAAAATGAGGAATGATAAACATTATATTGGTTATGCATCTTTTCCTATAATTTCATAATCAAGAGGAGCACATTTCTTTTTGGAAAAGGTGAGCCCAAAGAGCAAAATGCACTATTATAATCCACGACCTCGCGGTGGAAGACTACACTCTCAACCATTATGTTACGGGTAAGAACACAACTGTTCTACCTGATATATAGTGTGTTTGGGGCAGCTGCAGCTTATTGAATAATTTGCTGATTAAAAATAATTTGTTAATTAGCTAGGTGCAGTGGCTATTATAAATTTTTATTTTTTTTGGAAAAGTCTGACTGCATCCAGAAAGCTGCCACCGCACCTAGATTGATGCAGAGTAAAAAAAGTTGTTTTCAACATTTTGAAAACGCATAAGTTGCGAAAAGACAATTTACCCAAACAGGTCATGTGCGTTTTCAAAACGCCACCGCACCAATAAGCTGCCCCAAACGGGCCCATAACCAATAAAAACTAGCTTCTCATAAAAAGTATTTCTAAAAAAATGAAAGAAAAAAAAATATCAAAATGAATTTGATAATAATATGGATAGCAAATAATAAAAAATAAATACCATATTTTTTATTTTTTTTTTTTTTTTTGGAAAAGTCCGTCTGCAGCCAGAAAGCTCTGCCACCGCACCTAGATTGATGCGGAGTAAAAAAAGTTGTTTTCAGCATTTTGAAAACTCATAAGTTGCGAAAAGACAGCTTACCCAAACAGGTCATGTGCATTTTTAAAACGCCACCGCACCAATAAGCTGCCCCAAACGGGCCTATAATCAATAAAAACCAGCTTCTCATAAAAAGTATTTCTAAAAAAATAAAAGAAAAAAAAATATCAAAAAGAATTTGATAATAATATGAATAGCAAATAATAATAAATAAATACCATAAATAAACTCTAAATACACTCATTTTTATTTAGTTTGTTTGATTGCATTCATCATACCTTGCCATAAAAAAATAAAAAAAAATAAACAAAAATAAATAAATAAATAAAAAGGGTTCATTCCTTGTAGTCAATAGCTTGAAAATGCGTACACGGCTTTTAGAGCTTCACCACAGTGGCCATAATTCCCCAATTGACTTGAACAATCTTCCAATCAAACAATTATTAGGATGATTTACCTACATACCACTCATTTCTCATGTATTTACATATACGACCCCCACACCTCAATTTTTAAATATATGACAATTTATTTATGCATGAAAAAGATTCTTTCGGATGGTATAAATATAAAAAAGACAAAATTTAGGTGTTAGATATGTACATACATAGGAAATGGGGTGTATTTATGCAATTACCCCCCTAACAAATAATACTATTATGTATTTTTATTAATTTTATAATATTTCAAAACACCGACCGTGTCCTAAATAAAAGAAGTGGTCCACTTTAAGATTAATTGAGATGATTCTCTCAATGATTGCATGCTCTTTTAGGCAAAATATTTGTAAATAATATTTTTATAAGATGTGGGATATAAAATAATAGTTATGACAATAATAGATTTAGATATTGGGCCAAAACAACTAATTATTTATCCCATATTTTTATCTCTTATTTATTTATGAAAGTTAAAACCAGTTATATGTATTTACAATATTTACTTATTTATATTGAAATAAAGCCAATAATGTCATCACCGGTCATAAGTCTGGATGTGAAAAGTGGAGGGTTGAGTTAGGTAATCGACAGCCAGCGTAAAATTTGTCTAAATTGAATCCTTTTGATCATTGTGCAAGTGTTAGGGCTACCCCTGGAGGCGACGCGCTGTATGATTTGAATACAGTGAAATACGTCAGTCGACCCCACTTAAGTGGGATAAAGGTTTTGTTGTCGTCGTCGTACGTTGAAAAACAGCTATTAATGCAAATATTTTGATGCGGTTAAGATACTAAATTGCTACTTAATTATCCAATATATAAATATATAAAACGCAGGAGTTCATAAAATTAAGCTTTAAGGCAGATTTTTACATGTAAAAAAGCTGATGATTTTAATGATAAACATGCGGTTGTCCGCATGAAAATAAAATAATGCTTTTGTACAGTATTAAGGGTAGAGTCATTCAAATTTATACAGGAAATAAGTGGCTTTATGCACTTAAATCCCCTTCTTATTCTTTGGGGCATTTATGTACATGCCATACAACTCTTATGAATTTACTTGTCTAACAACCATGCTTCTAATTTTTTACATTTATAACACTTAAATCTTGCATATTGCTTATTTTTATGACTTAAAATTTACAACAATGCTAGCACAAACGTGGATAGCTACATATGAGAGTATTTATTTGTATGGCTTACAAGCAAAATAAACGTTTGGTAAATGTAGCCTTTGCATGGACAAAGGAGGCGTCTGAAATCAAAGGAGGCAAAATGCTTTGAAATTTCTTCCCAAAAAGGTTACACACACACCACACAATTTCTCTCCATATAATATCTAAAATTTAATATTTATATTTATAATACTTTAATGTTATAAAATTACTCATGTAAAAATATATTTTAATTTTATTGATTTTTTTTAATATCAATATACCATCTGATAATAATAAATTTATAAATATAAAATTGCTCCTGCCCTAATGGCTCATTGTTCGCAAAAAGTTCGTGCTCGACTCGTTAAGAAACTCGTGTTCGCCTCGTTTGCTAAGTTAACGAGCCAAACACGAACAACACGAACCAAGATTTGTTCGTTCGTGTTCGGCTCGTTTTGGCTCGAAATACTACTAATCAATTTTATATATATATCTTTGATGAGTAGTATTTTTTAAAAAAAAATAATTCACTACAAAACTACAATGATTTATAATCAATTAAAGTATTACTTAAGAAATTAGAATTAAAATTGTTAAATTAGATTCAAATGATGTTTTAATATAAATAATAATTTTTAAATCTGGCTCCAATCCTTAACATCTTATCGCTACGTGATTAGGGTTGTCAAAACAACTCTTTGTTTGTAAATGACTCATGTTCGGCTCGCTAAGCAAACGAGCGGAACACGAACACATTTTTTGAGCTCGAATAATAAACGAGCCGAGCACGAGCTGAGCTTGGGCTATTCAGCTCGTTTACACCCCTACCTGCCATATTGTCTTCAACAATACCCAACCATCTCATTATAATAAATTTATACATTAAACGAATGGCCCAAACATTTCGCATTGTGCTTTGCCACATTTAAATTATACTGAATATGATGAGAAGAAAAATAATATCTATACTCTCTTGTTTGAATGTCTCTCAATGAAAAAAAATAAAATTACAATGAAATGAATTATTATTTATTTATTTTTTACCTTATTTCTTAGATTTTCTGGTCCTTTTTGCAACTTGAGATTTTCTTGCTGCCTTCTTGGGTGTCTTTGCAGAAGCTTTCTTTTTCTTGCTTGGAGTACCCTATCAAAAGCAATATATCATATAAAAGAGCACTCACAAAAATTACACATATACACTGAAATTAGTGTGATATTAACTATGCATATATTACAGTCATAAAATTCTCGTGTTTATCATGGAGTGGTAGATGAATTTGATAAAACTATAATCACACTACCTGTTCTTTATGGATTCAGATTGTAGGATGGATCTCTAACGGGAGCTTCGGTAGCGCTTATTAACAGGATTTATCGCCAGATTTACAAAATCCAGCCAAACACCAAAAATGTGCGAGTTTCGTGGATTTATGAATTTTTGGATGTAAGGACCCGAATTTTGTCTTAGTTTTAGCTTAGAACCGGATTTACTAGATTCAACAAGAGCGTAACGATTCATGAATTTTACTAAATCCTGCTTACGCTAAATCTTGCTTGCAACCAAAAAGCCCACAAGGAACTTATATAGCCAAATTGAGTGATAGAAATTAAAAATGAAAGATAGCTTAGAATTTGATTAGAAATGTGGGGCAAATGGAATAGCACCGATTAAATGAAAAGCTCGTAAGAAAAATACTAAGGGGCATTTACGTACATACCAGACAATTCTTATTTATTTATACATTTAATTCTAAACATTCATATTTAGATGCATACCACTCGAATCTTTAACACGACAAAAAATGCCACCATCAATACCTTAATAAAAGTGAAATGCACCTTTTCATGTGTAGGTTCATAACACCAAGTTGTTTTAAGTGTAAATATTATAATTTAGATGTTTGAAATGTAAATACATAAGAATTGTGTGGTATGTATTAAATTTCCCTATACTAAATTTGGGCATACAAAATGAAAGAAGAAGCATCAATACGAAAGATAATTAGAACTACTTTTGAGAGATTTAGAAAAATAGCATGCCATAGCCAACATTGTAAAAAGAGAATAAATTTAGCACCTTATGCAGCACTCACAAGAATGAATAGAAAATGAGAACTCATATAATCATGAGGCATCATAAAGGTAACCATAAATAATTGGGAAGAGGCTTGTGATGATGATGAGTAAGCACAACTATCTTCCAAGGTAACATGCTGCATAGCTTCAAAAACTAGAAAAAATAAACAGATGACTTCTTCCAAATCAATGCCCTCAATCAATAATAGGCAAGCTAGAGTTCTACCACAAAATAAGGAAACATGATGGAAGGAACGTGGCAAATCCAAGTTGTTTTGACACTAATTAACAAGAAAATGGCAACGAAAACTTCGAGGAAAAAATAAATCGAATAAAATTTGATCAAAGAAGTTTTGAACACTTACAAGTAATAGATAATTCTCAATTTTTTTTAGTCAGAATGCTGTCTTCGAGAAATAAAAATTTAGAATTTATTGGGCAGGAAAACATCAGTAAGAAAATTAGGCCAGAGTATTACCATTGATTTCTCAGTTTTTCCTCGGCCTCTTTTATTTCCTTGGACTTCATTATCATTGTTGGGATCACCTTGTTGGAGAAAAGCCTTGGAAGCTTTCTCCCCCTCCTCATCCGAATCAAAAGAAAATCCATCAAGCGTCCCTGCTCAAAGTAGATCATGTTGCAAGGATAATGTCAAAGGTAATCTTTTGAATATTTTATATTTATTGCATGCTCATTTAATTAGCAGGTACGTTTATTTTTTGAAGAGAAGTATACATAGGGCCAGGAAAACAGAATTGCAAGCTGTAATAAGTAAAATTAAAAGGTTCCAATTATAAAACATGTAACTGTCAATTAACATGAAGCTGAATGACTAAATGATTTAGTCATACATATCTGGCACTGTCTTAAGCCTTTACGCAGAAGATAGGCCGTAAATAATATTCAATATATATCTATCTGTTGCCCCTTGTAAGGATTTTTTTCTTATAAACTATCATGCTAAAAGCACCCTAAGATAGTTGGAAGTTCAGATAACAAATCTATTAAACTCAATCTGATAGATATCTGTCAGACAACCTGCTGTACCTGGATTATTTAATAGGTTTACATTATGAAATGCATACCATACAAATAAATCAAGAATTAACAAAACAAAATAATTTGTAAGTTCAAGGATTGGGCATAATTAAGGAAAGCTGGAAGAAAAAACAAAGAAATATACATTCTGCCAGCTTTCAAGCATTCAATATCGAACACTGAAAGAACCAAATATGAGAACTAGGTTTTTAACTATAACAGAAGAGCTGAAGTACCCTGATAGGATTTATTAGAAAATAGATTTACAAGGATAAAATATCTAGCAGATGATTGCAAATCCACAAGTGAATAATGGAAATCAACGATCATAAGAAAAGAAACCTTGCCTTCAATCATTGTTTCAGCTTCAAACAAGTTTGACTTAGCTTCTAACCTGATGAAATCATTCATGACGGCTTCTATCTGTGCAGGCAGCATCCCTGATTAGTAAAATAAGGGCAAAAACAAATTTAAAGAATACATACAAAGCTTATCATCATCACCATTATGTCATTGATTTCATCCCAATAATTTAGGCTTCTCAGCCTCATGATCTATCAAAATTTTTATTGACATTAAATGTCGCATATTGTGCTAATACTAGTTTACATAAATCCGTTTGTCCGACTTATAATGCAAATATTTCCTGCTACTCATCATCAACCAGTATCATGTAGCTTTTCCTTCGTATCCTATACAATAGTGCATCTTCTGCTCTGCATTCACAAATCATTTAATCTATTTTTTATAAAATCATTTATTAAAGGATGGTCTATAATGTGATCATGGGAACTATAATACCACTAATTTTAGAACGTCCATCTAATATTCCTATTTTTTGAATGCTTAAGTTGACCGTTAGACATTCTTTTTTTGTCCAACAATCAAATTACATGATAATCATTTTTACTGCAAATTTATGAAAAGTTCAAATAAATCTTCGTGATGTTCTATAGCATGGAAGCTAAGAGGCACCTCATTTCAGCAAGTTTGCCTTCATATACTTATATATCTCCATATTTTCACCTTATTGATTCGTCTTTATGATTTTGCATATTTCAAATAATACATAGATGTACTTAATTTTTGTTCTACTAATCATAAGCACCAAATTTTTTTCTTGTTGTCCTCCATTATTAACTTCTCGTGTAATTCAATTAACCTTACTCCATTAGAATGCCATAAGCTTATGGCACTAAACTTATACAATTCAGGCATCAACTTGATCCTCCAACCTTACTGACTGGCATTTATATTCACAAATCCATTTAAGTACATGCCATATACTTGATTTCGTTCTATAATTCCTAAGCTCCAAATCTTCTTACGTCCTTCAATATTGACTTCTCGTTTAGTTCAAAACTGACTCTATTAGAATGCCATATGAATATAAAATACACCAAAGCATATTACTTTGAATATCTAACATAAAAGCATCCGATAACAGTGTTAAAAGGTATTTATTTAATTTTTCGTCTAACATAACCCTTCTGTGAATTTTTGGTCTCTCACTCCACAATTACGTCAAATGCTAGCCATCATCCCCATTACATATATCCATAACAACTTCCTGCCCCATAGCATTGACGTTTAAATATTCCCGTCAATTTAACAAAATTCAAGCACTCAATCACATGCTTCTCTAAGATAATGATAAGTAATATCAAGATACATTTATTTGCTCTGTATAAATTTATAGTAGTAGCTTTCAAATCAAAATAACATGCTTTTTCTTTTTGGTATAAAACCAAAACAATTTCAAATACCATTCTCCTTCTCTTTAACTCCTGTCCATCAACCCTTCGTGTAACTTCATAATATCACCCGGAAAATGTTCCCTTGTAGTTATTACTTATCATAATTTGGACATAAGAAAACATTTAAAACTAACATAAAAATGCACGTAGCAGCTTCCAAAGAATGAATGATATATGTAGTTTATCTTCATGTTGCTTAAACATATGAAATTATCATAGCTAACATTTACAACATCAAAGGTCAAATTTTGAGTGATAAATTCATCCAATATGGCTAAAAGTATCATGCAACTACAAAATATTATTCTTCCTCTTTTCTTCCATGAACACTCTCATAACTATGTCAAACTTAAAACTCTGGACCTCTTCCATAAGTAAATGCACTACATTTATCACGCTATAAAAGCTCAGTACCGTGTTGCTTATCAATTCCAATGAATTTAACTGAAAGAAGAAATTGCAAATGACAATTCAAAATTAGACAGAAGTATTTAAATTAAAATTAATAAAAGTATCATTTGATCTAATGAGTACATCATATAATCACAGTATCTGCATCACTAGTATGAAGTATAATGAAAGATTCAAATGCATCATACACTCAATTCTATGTATTTTCATGTCTAACACCTAAACTTCAATTTTCACATATAAGCCACCTTACCAATACATGAAAAGGTGTATTTCACTTTAAAAAGTTAAAATGATGGTATTTTTTATAGGATATGAAAATTTTGGGTGCTATAAATGTATAAAATCAAAGTTTAGGAGTTAGATGTGTGAATATATGAGAATTGTGTAGTTTGTACGTAAATGCCACAAGTTTAATCTGCAAAGAACACATTGTCAACTAGATGGTTCCGTGCAGAGGTAAAATTAGCACTAAGCAAATCAAGCAAAAAGGTTAGAAGATCAGTTGTTCGTATAGGTTTCATTTAATTCAATTACATGTAATTAGTCAATTAAATCCAGTACTAAAAATGTTAGAAACACCTTGAAAAGAGTTCGAGGAAATTCCATTAAGGCTCTGCCAACAAACCTTTGCTTCTGATTGACCAACACTAACCTGAGCAGAAAAGAAGATAGACAGCAATAGAGTCAGGAGCCGGAATGAAAGGAAAAACAGAGACACTACTACTTAAATAGCAAGAATGATAGATCGAGACTATCTTTTCTGTTCTTGTGAAGATCACATACAATGCAAAATGTCCTTGAAGGAACTATCGTTGACTTATATATGGTCCCTATCACAAAAAGAAAGTAATAAAAAAATTAATAAAATATTGACAAACATACTAATCAAGCTTAAATCATCTTCAAGGGAATTTAGACGCAAAAAAGTTAGAAAAGGAAATAAGATATCAGTCCAATAAAATGAAGCATAAAGAAATGAAATGCAGGACCTCAGTAGGAAAACATCACTATATTAATGTATTGTAGTTTTAAGAGTTAAATTAAGCTAAAATTTGAAAAACTTGGCACTAGGACTTGGAAGAAGGTACGAGAACACATGCATGGCATGAAGAAAAAAAAGCATTACTTTTCCATCCATCCAAAAATTTTCTGTTTTATGTGAAGCAATTGTCCAACCATTCCCATCAAAAGCACCAAATAGCATTTAGATTGAAGGCCTAAAAACGCTTTCAGTAAGGTTGAATCATGTGTTTAATATTTGGGGTGTCATCTAAAATTACAAGATAAAAGTTTGCTTAACCTGATTTCTAGCAAACACAAGCTTTAGTCCAAGTATAATAAGAAAACAAATCAAGATTGTCATACGAAGGAAAAAAAAAAAAAGAGGAAATACTTGTTGGCATATAGCCCGTTTGAAAAGAACAGAAAAAGTCCCATGGATCAGGGGGATTAAAGTATGAAAAGTCAACAGTGCCTGAATAGTTTAGTGTCATTTGGATAATTTTCTGGTCATCCCTGTGACTAAGACGGTAGAGGGAAGAGCATTTTAGCTAGGCCTGTAGGGTCCAAAGTAGAGGCAGAGAAAATGAAAGGATGGATCCCATAAACAAGATCTTCCTCAGGCAGACAACCCCCTGCTCGATCAATACTGCACCAATGTGGTCTGATCGAGCAGGAAATTTAGTACATTAATGTCATTGTTTATTTTACTTAAACTAGAATTCATGATAAAAACAAGGACAACAAAAAATTCTGCAGCTTTCACTGAAATTTAAAATATCCAAACAGGCCCTTGAAGTTATAAATTAGGAAGATTTACATATATACCACTAAATTCCCACGGATTTACATATCGAACGCCTAAAATTCAATTTTTACGTATGTGTCACCATACCTATGCATGAAAAGATGTATTTCACTTTTAGAAGTCAAAATTGTGGTATTTTTTATGTGATATAAAAGATTTGAGTGGTATAGTTTAGGTGTTAGACATATAAATACATGGGAGTTGGGGGGTAAGCATGTAAATGCCACTGTAAATTAAGTTCTTTTACAGAATGTGGGATAAGATCACAAAGACATTAACTTAACTAAAAATGTAAATGTCGTTAACATTTGCAAATGATAAATGAATTGAATGGTTCCTTTTTTTCTATCACGACTTTGCTTTCAAAAGAACATCACGAGGAGAAAAAGCAGAAGAGAACCACATTATATTCCTTGATTAGAGGTTCAGAGCTGCCACCAAGAAAATGTCAAATGGAAAATGATAAAGAAGGCTTCATTTTCTACGTAAAGCGGATCTGAAAAATCACTCTTTGAAGCCTTACAACCAATACCTTTTAAATCTAAAAACAATTCATGATTCCCAGAAGAGGCATTTGAAACTATTATTCGTCCAACAGCACCAACATCACCACTTAAATCTATGGAGTCCCCATCACATTCTACAAGTGCCTGCATAAAATAAAGGCATCTTAAAGCCATGTAAGCACAAGAGATTCACTGGAAAATGAGAAGTGCCAATATTAATATTAAATTGAAGGACATTTTGCCAAATTTATGCCCTTTAAATTTATTGAAAATCATGTTTCATACTATATTATAAAGAATTTAAATGTTGAAAGCTTACATGCAGGCAAACCACACTTTAAATATAAAGTACATACCAAAAGATGCTCTAAAAGTAAGAAGATTTATGCAATGGCCACCGATATCTATCCAATTTACAAAACTACTACCCATATAAAAATCATTGTGAGAAATCAAGTCCTTAAAGAGATAGAGATCAACATAGATACAAATAGCATCATACACAATTAGAAATAATATAGCAAATACTAAAGCACTTTTTTGTTGAAAAATCGCAACAAAAAAAAAAAAAAAAATTATGATCTTACCTAGTTGAAATTCAATAGAATAAATAAGCTACAATGTGATGCCCATCTCCAAACTCAAGAAAGCGGCAAAAGAATGCAAGTGAAACTACAATGTTACTAGTTCCGATGGACTTTGCAGTGTAATGATCTCGGTTACTTGGACAGTCCTCTAGAAGGCGAAGGCATCAAAAACAAATGGCAATTAATGAAGTGGAATTGAAAGGATGAAAGCTGACTTGAGGAAAATGGGACAGTCCTTCTAGAGATGAAGAAAGCATAATCTGATGTTGGTGGAAAAGCAACGCTCAAAGGTCGAATAGGCCACTAAAAATGGTCGGATATATCCTCCCTTGGAGGAGGAGATGGCATATGACCAAAATAAATGATAAAATCATGCGGGAAGGTTGTAGAGGTCACCAGAGCTGATCAAACAGGTACTCTCTGGAAGGCAAAAATGACACAAATAGTAGTCAACCAGTAACTTTAAGAGCAACTAGAACCGATGAGAGACTTAAAGTTAACGAGCAACTAGAGACAGTCTAGACAATCATTCTCACTGAAATTGGGGACTAGGCATAAAAAATAACATGTATAACTATAAGTAATCAAAATGGACTTACTCTGAAAGAGAGGGTTGAACTACTAAGTGATTGAGCAAGTGACGACATTTGTTTTATTTTTTTTGGGTCTGTGTGTGACGAAGAAGGTAAGAAGAGGGAAACCAAACCCGAGTAGCTAGAACTCCAAGAATATGTCAGAGTTTGAAATTCTCCACAATTCAATGACTTCTTTGATTCCCTCTAGTTGCAGAATGGGAGTTGGGCCACCCGAGATTGGCAAAGAAGGTTGGATGGGGAACACTAGAGAATAAATTTGTTCTTCAGGGGATAATCAAAGCTTTAAAATGTTATGTGGTATGAGGACTTCTATCTTAATTACAAATCTCCAGAATATGTAGAATCAAGCCCTATTTATGGATTTTTATTTTTGTTGAAATTTTGATTCATATCAAAACGTACATCTAAAATCAATTATTAGTAACAAAAGATGCCCAAATCAATATCCGCCTCTAATCTTAAAGTGTACAAATGATCCTGTTATCAATGATTAGTGACAACAAGTGCCAGAAAATGGTGGTGTGGCAACAACTTCAATTGATGAAGTCTTCAAACAACAATTTATTTGTGTTCAAATCAATCTAAACTTGTACATATTGGATTAAAAATAAAAAAGAAAGATCCTTAATCTTAATACACCATAATTTAACAATGAAACTACAAATTTTTATAGCCACTTGGAAGTTGTCTGCTAGGGGGGGGGGGTGTTTGCTAGGTTACCTAGAGTCGAAGAAGGTTATATCAGGGAAACCAAACCCAAGTAGCTAGAACTCCAAGCATCAATTCAATGACTTCTTTGTTTCCCTCTAGTAGCATAATGGGAGTTGGGCCACCCGAGATTGGCACAAAAGGTTGGATGGGAAAAACTAGAGAACAAGTTTGTTCTTCGGGGGACAATCAAAGCTCTAAAATCTCATGTGGTATAAGGACTTCTATCTTAATTATAAATCTCCAAAATGTGTAGAATCAAGCCCTATTTATGGATTTTTTTTTTGTTGAAATTTTGATTCATATCAAAACAAACACCTAAAATCAATTATTAGAAACAACAGATGCCCAAATCAATATCCTCCTCTAACCATAAAGTGTACGGATAATCCTGTTATCAATTATTAGTAACGACAATCTTAAGAGGTGGGACAAGTGCCAGACAATGGTGGTTTGGGGACAACTTCAATTGATGAGGTCTTCAAACAACAACTTATCCGTGTTCAAATCAATCAAAACTTATACATATTGGATTCAAAATAAAAAAAAATAAAAAATAAGATACTTAATCTTAAAATACTATAATTTAACAATGAAACTATAAATTTTAATAGCCACTTGGTCTCTAGCTTTGGAGAATGGCCACACTTCTACAGTTAAATCTAACTTCCTTGCTCTCAATTATTAGTTATCCTCTCAATACTTACTCTTTAAGTAGTTCGGAGTTACTCCACAAGTTCTCCATTATCTCAGCCCATCCATTGAACCCATCTACATCCTTTGTTTTCTTTCCTCTCCCATAACATTACAATTGTATCTCCCACTCTATCTTCGTCATGTTGTACAATTTTAAATTCCAAATCTACAGACTTATTTAGGTGCTCATTGAATTAAGTTCTCATCACTATGAAGTTTTTCGACTCTTCCATTAAAGTTCTAGAGTCCCAACCCACTACTTTCACATTTTCAGACTCTCTTGTTAGATCTATCAGTTATAAAGCTCCACTCCAAGCCCTCTTATTTATGTTCCTCTTTCGCAAGGCAATTAACATGCCTCAAACTTGTTCTCTCTTTCTATTCTCAATTTGAAAGCAAGCTTCAGTGGTGAGCAATTTTGAAGTTAAAATTTAGTCTCCATGAATTTATTACAAATTGAGCAATAGACAATAAAATGTGAAGTTCATTCTTTAATTTTCTAATGGGTTTGGGATACTCGATTCATTTTGTAAATATTATCGAAGACAATGATAAAAAGCTTACACGGTTTTAACTGAACCATATATCTTGATCCCATTTGCATGTTGTCCAAGAAAAAGTTCTATACTATCATTTTTCTCCCTCATTTATCATTATAAAAAAATAACAACTTCAGAAGCATGTTATCCTTAGTTCTTCACCTATTTAGGTAGAACAAGAACACTTTCAACAACAAAGAAAATCAATTATATTTTATATGCATATCTCCTCAATAACTTATACATGTTAGTACCAGCTAATTGAACTAGACAAATTTCACTGAAGAACATGTTTTGATTGGTGAATGAGTAAAAGCAGTACCTTTAAGCGTTGCACCTTGTCAGGGAATACTAGAGGCAGACTTGACACCTAAAACATCAGAAAACACATTAAAAATTTTTCTGATGAGATGCAGAAGTTTAAAATATCATTAAAAATAGTGATGAGTATACATTATGGAAAATAGATAACATGGGATGGTAAGAAAAAAGCTCCATTATTATGATATGCTTCAGAGACCTACGTAATAAATGTCAAATATTCATTTTTAAGAAGAAATAATTAGTTCATCATCTCAACCCAAAAAATAAAATACAAAATAAAATGGCTATATATGCATGTAAAAGCAATCCATACTGAAATTGCATAAAACAAATAAAAACCTCAGTTAAATAGACATGACTTCCTCTAGAAATTCAATTAATTTTAAGGGACAAGCCTATCGCTACAATAGGTTGAAATCTTACTAAAGAAGCAGCAGGCTTCGCTTTCGTATCTTCATGCACATCCTCCAGTGCATCCAACGCATCTGTCACGGGAGGAAAAACAACCAAAAAGCAGTTATGAAAAGGAAAATGACTATCACTAATGCTACCAAAATATTTTAGCAGCATAATACATTAAAATCTTATTGCCTAAATAGTTTAGCTACATAATAAATTAAGGAAGATTTACATACATACCACTAAATTCTTATGTATTTACATATCTAAAACCTATACTTCAATTTTCACATATATGCCACCTTACCATGCAAAGGTGTATTTCACCTTTTCGAAGTTGAAATAGTGGTACTTTTGATCTCATATAAGAGATTCCGGTGGTATAAATGTAAAAAAGTAAAGTTTAGCTGATAGGTACGTGAATACATAGAAATTGGGTGGTGTGTCTGTAAACGCCCCATAAATTGATTACCACTAACTTGCAAATAATGGACATATTACCATCTTTTGGAGTGTGAGTCTTTTTTTTTGGAGCCCTAGGTTTTGTAGACTTAGAGATGGGAGTATTTTCTCCGCTCTCAATAAGGATTATCTCGTGTTTGTTTGTAAGCTTCTCCGCTTGATGGGATGATTTCGGAGTACTTTCTGGAGAGGTGTCAGAACTAAGCTCAAAAGCACGATCAGGTGCCTGTTTGAAAAGAAATATAAATCACATTAATTTGGATTTAAAAAAAACTAAGTAGACAAAACTGAGAAATATCAAGGATAAACAAGTTTATATCACCATTAAAAATTAAAAAATAAGCATATATCAATTCATTAAACTGCGACACCAAACGACATACTATACCAATGAAACTTTAAATAGAAGCTCTTTTCGTTAGGCATCTATGGTTTTCATTATAAAACATTAGAAGCATCGTCATGGAGTAGAATATTAAAGTAGCATTTACGCAGAGAGGAATAATATATCAACAGCGAACAAAAAAGGTGTACCAACTACAAGAGACTCCATCTATTATATGGTATTGGAAATATTTGATATATATGTAATTGATCGTTATGCCAGGACTCATAAGTTATTGATAAAGAATATCAAATGAGTACAAAGTAAGGTTTTCTGAGAAACTTGGACAAGTTTCAACTAGTTCACCAAGAAGGCAATAGACAAAAAAAGAAACTCCTGCTAGCACGATGAAAAAGAAATTTCAGATAAATGAAATTCTTCTAAAAGGGAGAAGAATCTTTTGGGGATCAAATTGTCCATCCATTTTAAAGATATTCATAAAATGTTGCATAAACAATTTGGGCATCTGATCATAAAACAGCAATGAGATTGAGTCACTTGATTTTGGGCCAAGAAGTCTACAGCTCTTGCTGGCACCGGAATCAACCGAGCCAACCTTATCCTTTGTTGTTGCTACATGCAAGAGGCATAAAAATGCTAGTTCAACTCTACATGAAACAAAGAAAATTATTTTGCTATTTTCAATAAAACATAGTAAGAAAATAGCAAACAGGAGGTTATTTGCTGAAGGAAACTCAAAACAAAGGGCATTACTTGCTGTCCAGTAGAGAAAAAGGGGCAAAATAGTGAGCGGAAAACTTTATAATGAGAAACCATTGCCTAAATGTAAATTCATTTATTTCAAGACAATAAAGGCATCCCCTAACATACTAAACTCTTCTAATCCTCTTCTACTCTTTCTATTTATAGACTTTGTTGTAGCTAAGGTCCTTGAGGAGTATATTACACTAAAAAAATTCACCATATTTCTTTAGTTGGCCTTCATTTAGTTTTTTTCTAATTCTTTCGAAGTCAATATTTATTAGTCATTTTTAAATAAGATTTTTATTTTTCAATCCTCACATTTTGTCTTTCCTCTCCCACAATCTAGTTGTTTATAAGCACATTTGATTTCTAAGAAATTAGTCATCTTTATTATCATATGTCAAATCACCTTAACCTAATTATAACCTTAAATCTAACAATTACAAAACTGCAATATCTATAGTAATAAGCGCATATATGGAAATGAGGCAGTACATGATGGCCTCTACGTTAAAAAAATATGCAGATGTTAATTAAGTTCTCACATGATGATGTTGTGTTATCAAACTTTTTAACAATTATGTAGCCATACTTGCACTATGGTTTTGCAGTTACATTTCAAATCATGCAAGCTTCAAAATATGAAGTCCCTTACCTCTTATTACACATGGAAAGTTGTGTAAGAAGTTAACTTTGGTGAATAAATGAAAAAAATAAAAGTTCCAAACTTCCATGCCAGCCACTTTATTTTCCCGCTCTTTTTGGGTAGAAGTAATGCTCAGTAGATTCAAAACTATACAAAGAATCAAGCTTCACTCAAAAAAATTTAAAACATGCTTCTCTTACTTCCCTTTCAGACTATCTTAGTTTTTATTTTCTCTTCTTAGTTCTCTCTTCAAAATTTTGCTAATAATTTTTTTGTCTGCATACTTTGGTATCAGAGCAAGCAAATTCTTTGAAAAAAATACTTATTTTGGTGCTGAAATTGGATCTTCATATTGTTCTTAGTGATTTCTCTGAATCATTATCACTATTTGGATTAATTTCCATATCTAATGTACACAATAATGATTAAATTTTTACAAATTTTCTTCTATTACGGACTTCAGCTCCACAAAATTTTATCTTCTTGAAAAAAAATTCAATTGATGCGGTCATTAATTTATACAAGTTTCAGTATTAATTTTTAATTTTTATTGTTTACACTTTCTGTTTCTGTTTTTTTTTTTTCTTTAAGAATTCTTCTGCAACATCTATGTTAAATACTTTCTCAAATTATTACTACTTTTTGGTATAAGCTGTGTTCAAATATAGTTAAGCTATAAACGAGTCAAACTAGAACGAATCGACAAAAAATGCCATAAATTAGTTAAACAGACCATACATAAACTAGATCAGACTACCAAAGTCCTAAGTTGATTAATATCATTACTTACTAAGCCTCACTTCCTAAAAGACCATTATAACTCCTAGATAAATTAATCCTTCACATTCACACTCCCTCATACCTTGACATACTCCACGTATTTCCCTTCAATGAGCCATTTACTATTCCCTAATAAACTAGGCCTTGCATAATCTCAAAGATACAATAATACAACATCTACATTTCCCCACTTCATGCATCTTGAGATCCCACACAGCCCAATACAATTATGGGATTATAGAAAATCCCCGCCTCTTCTAAGTATGACACTTCTCTATTTATTTTTTCACTATTTTCGTGCATTTTTACATAATATTGTAGAGACTTATTCATGTGATCCTTCAACCATTGCTCATATGTTTAGATGTCAATCCTATGTTTTCATGATGTTGCCCCTTCAACCGACCTTCTAAATTCATTACTTCTTCTACATGTGGGTTGTTTCATGTGGAGAAACATGGCTTTTCTACATGATTTTTGGAGAGTTTGGAGAGTGCTAAAGGATTTTTAATAATATTGACTTAAACGTTAGGAAATAGATATAAATTACAATTATTTAAGGCATGTAATCAATAAATGATGGCTTAATAAAATGATAAGTTCCTCTTAAACTTATATGTTTGTTGGATGTTTAATTCTTTGAATGTGGAGCATATGTTGAATGCCAATTGAAGTTATTCTTGGGGCAAGGCCTTAAACTTTATGTTGGCTATTTATATTCTTGTACTTTTTTTCTACATGATTTATAATTAATTTTACAAAAGAGATTAATTTTATTCAAAATGCCATATATTGGATTGGCAACACAAATCATTATCCGAACATTATTGTTATGTTTCCAAATTTCTTGCACAATTTGACTTTGAGAACTATAAAATTATTATTTGAAGTGAATTCTTTTTGTTTTCTAAGCTTAGATCTAAAGAAAATAGAAATTTATTTAATTATAGGTCTTTAATAAAATAAAATCATAATTCTTGGTTGCTTGAATTTTGTGCATTGCATCATTTAGCTGCATTATAAAATTTAAACTGAAAACCAAATGATGTCTTGCATCACCCCCTAGGTGTTCTCTTCCTTTCAAGAAACTAACAATCACCACAACCTAACCCAAGTCCACACGAACACCATAATTGTAATAATGATATGATCTCCCCTATATTCTCAAAGAAGCTTGTATGCCTTAAATCAATACTTGATGGATTAATAAAATGATAAGTTCCTCTTAAACATATAAGCTTTTTGGATGTGTAATTTTTCAAACATAGTTCGTATGTTGAGTGTCTATTAAAATTATTCTTTTACAAGGTGAAACCTTGAACTTTAGGTTGGCTATTTATATTCTTGTACTTTTTTTCTATATAATTTTACAAAAAAGATTAATTTTATTCAAAATTTAATGAATTGGGTTGACAACACAAATCATGATCCAAACATTATTGTTATGTTTCCAAATTTCTTGCACAAATTGATTTTCATGACTATTAAATTATTACTTGGAGTGAATCTTAGTATTTTGTAGCTTAGATCTAAGGAAATTAAGTATTTATTTAATTATAAAATAAATCATAAATCTTTGTTGCTTGAATTTTATTCATTATATCATTTAGCTGCATTATAAACTGACGGCCATTAGAAGCCATCCCCTCGTTCTCTTCCTTCATGAAACTAGCAATCACCACAATCTAATCTAGGCCCACACGACTACCATAATTGCAATAATGACATATTATCTCCCCTATATTATAAAAGAAGCTTGTATGCTTCATATCCTTCTCTTCGATCATGAAACCCGCACAAGCTCTTTATTCTAATCAACAAGTTTGTCATCGTCACTCTTATGTAGAAACATTTCCAAATTTTTTTTTAATAACAAACCATGCACACAATTCTTATTTTTCTCCCTTCGTGTGATGAATTTAATGAGCAAATTAAGTAGTCTCTTGATCATTTGTTTGCTAATTTTCTAATCAAACGTGAAAAAATATTATCTTAAATTCAATCACTTGTCACAAAACAAACCTTCCTTAGTTTCCCCAAAGCCAAAGAACATAAATTTAAGCAGAAGTCTATACTGATGAATCTCGGAAAATGAAATTAATGACTGAAAACTACCTAGTATAATATTCACTTGATCTCAAGTCTGATTTTGATGCGGTGAACAGCATTGTGTGATTGATTCTACACTAGATCATATACTGAACCCTATATATATATTATGGAAAAGTTTGTAGGACCTTCGCTTCCTCTGAAGATTTTGATTCCACGCATTGATAACAACTTCATCCTCCCTTGTCTGCCACAGCCTACATTGTTAGATGATCACAAGCATACAACTATCTATGTTATCAAACTGATTCTTCCGATGCCAGATACTTAAAACTTTATTGTTGCAGTTTGGTTGACTTCTATCATATTTCAGAACGGTGTGCCATCTAGTGTTGCCTCCATGAACTCCACCAAACTATTTAAGAGAAGAAGAGGTCTTTGAGAATTGGTGCAACGCAAGACGACCCAAGCCTGAAGATGTTAGCATAAGTTCCTGTATAGAATATATAAAAGCTGTCCTACTGTCATGTATTTTAATAATTCTGCAAAATTAATATTCATAATAGGGTTTGATCAAGCTCCAAAGCTAAAAATCTAGCATCAACACAGGACACCCAACACACATCAGATTTTGCTCTTTTCCGCCCTCTATATTTAAATAGTATTCGCATTTTTTTCCAACAAAGTATGCTTTATGATCAAGCTCCAATACAGCAAACTAGCATCAACGCAGGGCACACAAAACACATCAGAAGAATAAAAATTACAAGCTTACAAGTAAATCCCTAGAACAAAACTGAAGTATCAATAAGCAGAACTAAATACAACTCAAAAAAACCCTAGAACCAGGCTATAAGCGAAAAAACGCATTTATAGTTAATTGCATTTCTAGCGAAGAAATAACCAAGCCCAATACCATTCGATGATTGTGAGAAGACTGGAGAAAGAAAACGATGAATTAGGTCGAAAACCTTAAACTCCCGAATCCAGTCGATAGATTCATCGCTGGAGCTGCCCATTTCTTTCAGTGCCACACAATTTGGGAGCCTCGCTGCTCTTGCTTTGGTGGCACGTTGGTCAGCTTCTTCCCTGACGTTAGATAATAGTACAAAACTAGAGCTGCGCAGCGCCTGCAATGGGAAAATTTATTCCATATTATTCCATACAGCACCGCCATCACAAAAAATTAAAAACTAAAATAGTTTCACTGTCATACATTTTTGTTCTGATGAATGATGTACATCTTTGCTGATGAATGATGGAGATTATATATTTCTGTATAAGATGACTCTTATATATGAGATGCAGGTTAACATAAATACATTCACAGTTCCCTGACGTTAGATAATAGTACAAAACTAGAGCTACGCAGCGCCTGCAATGGGAAAATTTATTCAATTATTCCATACTATTCCATACGGCACCCTCATCACAACAAATAAAAATAAAAATAAAAAAAAATCAAAATAGAGTCCACTGTCATACATCTTTATTTTAACAAATGATGGAGATTATGCATTTCTGTATAGAATGACCCTTATATATGCGATGCGGGTTTAACATAAAAACATCCGCAAAAGATTTCATGATATTTTTGTATGGATAATTATATAGTTTTCATATGATTTATTGTACATAAAACAAAATCTATATTTTGTTGTTGATATTAACATTGATGAGGAAATTAAGTGAAATATGTATTCACATGAGGAAAAAAAAATTGGTTATAAAGTCCCGCACTAGTTTGTTTATTTTCTTTTTTTTTTAATTATCTAAGTTAATTATTGGATGCTACAAACATGCTAGCAAGCATCTCAAAAAAATTTGGGGGTCAACATCAAAGACACACGAGTGAAATCATGACAACAAAGCAGAAAACTCATTGGTAAATAGTTGATCGACTTTATGGTCTGGTGGATCGACATAATATGTTGACCGACAAAATCTTTTATCCAGTAGTCTGTTGGCTGACGGATTTGTTGATCATAAGTCTGCTAGCAAAGTTCCACACTTCATGATCGGGCAACAAAAAATCTCTAGGAAGAAGATATGGCCGACCTTCACAGCCGGCTGACACACATACACGACGGTAGACTAACATAGTCGGTCGGCCTTCAAGGTTTCGGTCAATCGGCCAGACGCCCCCATTTATTATTAATTACCATGTAATTTGAATTCAATTTTTTAACACAGTTATAAAAGTTGTTTTTCCTTACATCTACTTGTAATCTCAGACCCCTATAAATAGGAGGTTGGAACATCAATAAAGAGACCTTCCTTTGAATTCTTTCACTTTTGGATCATCACGCTTGTGTGTTTTGACACTTAAAATATTTTCTTACATTCTATCTCTCTGTCGCTCTCTCTTTCATCTCTCTACTTTCAACTCTAACTATCGGAGCGTGCTTCATAAGAAGACAATCTAGGATTCAACATCCTACAAGATGGTGCGGTGAGCGTGGACACGCTACAAATTCGAATCGAAGCAAATTTCGATGGAGAAACACAACAGAGAGACACAATATAGATGGAATTCAATAAAAAATCAGTGGTCGAGAAACCCAACAACATGTTCAAGAATTAAGAAATCAGATGATGGGTCAATTTGAAATCCTCAAACACAACACAGATGGAGCCAGAAGATGCATATGAAAACCAAGAGAATAACTTGAAGTGGAAGCAAACTCAGTATGGGAGGCCCTCGTCCTTTCTGCCAAGTCAATAAGAGGGGGGACCATGTAGCCTAGAATCAAGCAGTACAGTGGGAATCAGTGAAGGATTACATGACAATGAGGTTGTTGGCCGGGTGGATTGACATGTTGAAATGCTAGAGGCCTCAGCTTCTCCGAAATATCCTTCATCAACAGCACACTTCTTTTCCCCACTTTTTCCTGCATCAACCTAATGAGATCTAGTAATAATGGTCACCTCACCGGTGAGCATAATTTGGATCACGACAGAGGTTTTAGACACATGTTACAAATTTTGCATTGCTGGTGTCGGTCATCGCAGAGACAACACGAAGTTGATCTTCTAAGAAAATGCCTTCTAGGAGATTACCTGCTGGTGGAGGAAGTTTCAGCGTTTATTGTTTAACAACCAACATCTCCTTCACTGCTTTTGCTCATGTGGCTTCGACTATGTCCGAAGCTAGCCAAGGGTCCCGGATCATCTCACCCTTCAGTCACGGGTGATAGTTCCTTTAGCAATGTATTGGGGCACTGAAAGTTGGCACTTGTTCTACATCGCCTCAGCGACGTGCAGGTCTTTCAAAAGATTCAATTTGTCCCCCACTGCATCAACCGCTTTGATCAAAATCCCCTAATTACCAGAAAAGAACCGACTACAAATTTTTTTCCTTTAGTCTTTTATTTTATTGTCAATTCCAAGCAGTTGGAGTTTATTTTTAGCCAAAAAAATAACAAAACCTTTCTTGTTGACCTTGAACGAGTACAAGTGACTGAACAATTCAATTGACCAAGGGATCCCCTCTGGGTGGCAAAAGATGACGAATGTCATGATTGCAACAATTGAGTTCAACAACACTTGGGCCGGAATAACAGTGTATTTATTGAAAACCCTATGGAGTTTAGGGCATAAAAGCAATCAAAGGCCGTACTTAAATTGATCTCGGTAGAAGATCAGGTCAGTACAGACGTTGTTCATTGCATGCTCTGACTCCTGCACTCTTAAAAGAATTATATTGTCGTCGAAAATGTATCGTCTTTGCATATCTTTCACGTCTCTCGCTGTCAAAAGCGAAACATCAGTGGCGGCGTAGAAGCCAAATAGAGTGGGGAATACTTGGAAGCCATCATATCACAAACCAAGAAAACTATCAAAAAAAAAAAAAGAAAGAAAGAAGAATCGAAATACGTAGAGAAGAAAAAATAGAGTGTTAAGAATAAAAGGCAGTGGCCTTATTTATAAGCGGGCGTGGAAGTTAAGACGTCACATAATGATAAGTGTCATGCCAAATATCATTTCACATTAATTAAATAATTTTTTATGGCAAATAACAAGATTACATATCACAAAGAAAAATTTTTTAAAAGATCTTCTGCCGCTTCAACCAACTTCAGCCGAGGCATGTCCCTTCTGAAACATTTTCTGGAATACCAACTTTCCACTGAGCCTAATATACCCCAGCTGGTCGACATCTTGATGAAATCTACTCAGCACGCACATCATTCACAAAACCTTGGAGCGACGTAACCTCTCCCTCCAGACTAGCAATGGCTGTCGACCTTCACTGAAGTGTGGCGACCTCTGCCTCCAAATGCTCTTAGTGAACTAGCCACTCCCGATGCGACTGTTTAGGCAGAATTCTCAATCGCTTGGCTCGAAGGACCAACTATCTCCTTCATCCGACATTTTTTAGCCACTCCCGATGCGGCTGTTTAGGCAGAATTCTCAATCGCTTGGCTTGAAGGACCAACTATCTCCTTCATCCGACACTCCATTGACTCGAAAAATAATTGCCAACCCCTAATTGTTCATGTTGGGAACTGCTAAAATGGGTAATCAACACCCAGAAAATTGGGTCGACTGCATGAGGAGGCGTCGCAATTGATCCTAAAGGCACAACAACGACTGCCAAGGCAAAATCGACAACATTTCGGAATGGCCCGCCATTAGTTCCAGTCTCTGGAACGACCAACTCATCTACATTGAGAATAATGTCAAAAGAATTATTTTAATATCAACAAAATAAATACCTAAAAATCTATCTATTTCAGAAAGAGTCGTAAAATCCCCTATCCCTTGAGCCAGGGCATCTCTGTCCTTACTTGACAATCAACTTTTCTCTCGATCCCTCTTGATCATCCTCGAAGGGAGGGGCGGCTCACTTACTTTCCATAGCAGCCGCACCAACATACGGGCCGAAGGCTAGACAAGGGTCCGCCACTGACATCTTCTTTGATGACCAAGCATCATTGCTGTCCGGAAAGCCAACCTGATTGACCGACTCAGTTTTGGGCGTCCATCTCGTCTTTTTCCTAATGACTCTTTTCCTCTTCTTTTCCATTATAGAAGATGTGCAAAGCCGAAAGCCTTCCAAAGTTAGAAGGTGGATGTCTATATTCTTCTTACTCAAACCATCGGCCATGGAGTCAATAGAAAGACCAGGGTACAGACAAGAAAATGGAAAACACAAAACCTCTAGCCCTATTTATATGATTCACTGGACACAAAAAACAAGAAGAGTTTATTATTGAATTAATTTTCTCAGTTTTTGTGTCATTTACTGCTTTATAATTTTTCTGTCATTACCGTAGTTAACGCCATCAAAAAGCAGAAAAATTGGGGAATTAATATGTATACTAAACAATGTCAACACGCATCTCAAAGAAATTGGACGGTTAACAACAGAAGCACACGAGTGAAGTTCCAAACGACAAAGCAAAGAACTCATCAGCAAATGGTCGATCAATTTTATAGTCTGGTCAATTGACATAATATGAAATCTTTTGTCCAACAGAATCTGTCGAACGACAGATTTGTCAATCATAAGACCGCTAGTGAAGGCCCACACGTCCTGATCACAACCAAAAATTTCTAGGAAGCAGATATGACCAACCATCATAGCCGGCCGACATACATACACGACGGACGACTGACACAACAGGCCGACCTCAAGCCTTTGGGCGATCATAAGACCTTACGCAATCATTTATTACTCATTACCATATAATTTGAATTCAATTGTTTAAGACAATTATGGAAACAACTCATTCCTTACATATAATTGTTTTCTCCGACACCTATAAATAGGAGGTCATAACATCAATAACGGGACCTTCTTTTGGATTCATTCACTTTCAGATCCTCGCACTTCAGCTCTAACTCTCGGTGTCGTTTCATAGGAAGATAATATATGATTCAACGATCACAAATTTGAAAATTGTACGAATGTGATGTCATTTAACTTATTAGAAAAATATGACCAAGAAATTATTTTGGACAAAAAACCCCAAATATTCATGTACCCCAGCAATAACAAAAATGATGTTTCGTGCTATCTATATTATGGCTTTCTTCACTACTATCGAAGGTATTTTGAGGTTCAAGGTTTTGTCACTTTGTTGGAGACTTTAATGCACGTGTAAATATTATATGTTTCTATTATGTTTGATAGATTAGCGTATTTTGATCCTTATAATACAAATCTAAATAGATTATCAAATTTTGTATTATGAACCTTATTAGAGTATATAGATTTAAATTATGATAGAACCATAATCAAACATTATTTAAATATGTTTGAATATTATTTGAAATGTGTTTTTTAATATTATTAGAATATTACTCAAAATAAATTAATATCATGTTGTAACATTATTAAAAAAAATATTCAAGCATATATATGTATCATCAGAGCGATAATTTTGGTCATAGTTGAACATGATCAGACATAATTGAACTATGTTCGAACAGTATTAGCAGTCGAATTGGATTGGTTTGGTTTCTAGAATAAGTTGATAAGGTGTGCATCGACTAATGATAGCGAGCCACCTAGGTAAAAAATATGAACATGATCAGACATAATTGAACTATGTTCGAACAATATTAGCAGTCGAATTGGATTGTGTGCATCGACTAATGATAGCGAATCACCTAGGTAAAAAATAGTGGGCTCTACACATTAATTTTAATATTTGTTGACTTATATTATTGAAAATAATTAATTGTTACATTTCATTGAATTCAAAATATAAGGCTTCTGCACGATACTAATACACTAAGATCTCATTTCCTGCTCTCTCATAGGTGGTTGTGAATACTCTGTTTTCGTGTAATGGAATCGTCTTATATAGGGCTAATAAGGATTCACAAAAGTCATAATAATGGTTTTTGCTCCAACCATCTTAGGGTCTGTTTGAGACAACTGCAACTGCTAAAAAATAATCCGATGTTGCAAAAAGCTGTGGTAGTCATTACATTTTTTTTTTTTTTTTGTGAAAAATTTGGACTATAGCTAGAAAGTCATCACTACACCTAGCTAGGATCAATGAGGAAACTGATTCCAGGGGCAGTTTTTTGAAAAAGTTGTCAAAACACAGTTTATCCAAACAGGCAATTAATTAACAAAAAAAAAAGCTATCACGAGGCATTTAAAAAAACTAAGCTACTCACTATTCATAGATGTTGCATGGTATTATGTCACATTCATCTCTAACTTGTTTTAAATCTAAAAATATGAAATTAAATACTTTAAAATAATAATCAATCACTTTGTTATTCATTACATAGGGTACTCTATCATCTTATATGTGCAATTGGAATTTTCATACAATACTAAGGTGATAAACTCTCTCTCTCTACTATCATAAATATCCTAAGACATAGTAATTATATAGCTAATAGCTTTTAAAAACCTTCCTCAATTCTAATATATAAAATAGTTATTGCATCAAAAAATTGGCATGTATGCATACATATTTAACAAAAATGTTCTCACACAATAACATCAACATATGAAAGACAAATTAGAGGACATATATACATTTATGATGCATGCAAATAAAAATTTAATTACCTAGACTAGGTGCCTAAACTCATAACTCAATTATTCAATTTAATATTGAATTTTTTATTGTTGGAACAATTGTAAGAATAGGACATAGAATGACTATTATTATTCATGACACTCATAATTCATATAGTGATATATATAATGAGAGATTGTAAGATAAAAACAAGATTCAAAATAATATAAAAAATGACAAAAGAATAATATGATGATACTTACATAAAAGTATAAAGTTTAGGGGCATTTGAGGTTATTTATATTTTTATAAAAAAAAAATATATATATATATATATATATATATATATTGAACTTTAAATATTAAAATATAGTTGGCTAGGTGGTGACCCACCATAAAGTTGTGTTGTGATAGGCAACTAACTATGGTGAGTTGAAATAAGTTATTTTTAAAGAAAAATAAAAGGGAAAAAGTAAACAAAATAAATATTTATTTTTTAAATAAATTAGGACAAGTGATGGATGCTAATGAACCTTTTTTTTGGAAGCACAAGACAAGATTATTAGAATATAGAGTTTGAGAAATTATGTTTAGTTCATCTGTCTTTATTATTACTTAATGAAAATTTTAAAAAACTAAAAAGCTCTAAGTGGGAATTAATGCTTAACCTTTTTCTAATAGAGTTTGTGGACAACTTCATAATGACATGATAAAAATGTGTAAATCTTAATTACAAAACTTATTATATTGATGATTCAACATATCTTAAGGGACTAATTTGCAAATCTCCTTTCCCATAAGGACAGGACATAAATGTCTGAATCTCACTTTGGTTACAAAAGTAAAGTTAAATTATAAAACAATCCAATTAGCATTAGTTTCATTCTAACAAATGTCACATAAAAAGATAGTGTGATTTTATTTTAATATGAGATATTACATATGATAAAGATGCATCAGTATGTATTCTTGGGAAATTTACATACATAGCGCACAATTCTTATGTATTTACATGTCTGTCGTCTAAACTTTCATATTTCCGTATACCACACTTTGGTGCTTTAAAACTATGCATGAAATGCGTATTTTACTTTTAAATAACGGTGATAGTACTACTACTTATCTGATGTTAATATATGGGGAGACTGATTTCCTATTGTGCACCAAACACACTCTTGATCGAATCTTCCACGGATCTGACGGTTTAGAACAAGGCATGTCGAAAAGATGAATCTCAAGGAATACATGGGTGACTGATCAAAGTGGATTCATTGAGGGGCCGACCAACCAGATGTCAACCATCCCAGAGACTGGTCGATCGAAGCTCGTCCAACAAGAAGATGACTTGTTAGGGGTTGATCAATTGGGAATCAATGACCTGTGGTTAGAAGTGGGACGGGTAAGGAGGATCGGAGCTATAAGTGTCATTTCAAAATAACTTTATTCCTATATAAATAAAATAAACCTTAAATGTAAAGCTCTACTTTTTTTTATTATTGAAACCTATAACAAAGATGGTTCTTCGAAGCTCTCAGTCTCACTCTCTCTCTCTTACTCGCTCTTTTTATACTAACACGAACTTGAAAGTTGAAACATATGAGCATCATTAACTATAATTATCTTTAAGGCCCGAATAAAAGTAAAATCTAATGAAGTTCTAACTTGATATGGAATATGTTTGTTTTGAGCAGGATATTTACATACATACCTCATAATTCTTATCTATTTACATATATATCTATTATCTAAGCTTACATGCACGGCACTTAAATCTTTAATATCACATATTAATAAAATTTAAAAACTTAAATTCGCCTTTTATCACTAGCTCTATGACACCAAAGTTTTATAAATATAAAAATAAAATTTTAAGAGGTAAATATATAAATACATGAGAATTTTGTGATATTTTTGTAATTTTTCCTTAATATTTTTCTACATCAACCTCCAGTCAATTCGTCAACCCTGGCCAGCCACCAGTTGATCCCTGCCCGTTCTGACCGAGACTTGCCAAATTTCCTTAGTTGTGGTTCAATAAAAATATTATTGTTACGGAATAATTGAAGAGAATTAAGTAATTAATTAGTATATTTTAAGACCTTAAATAATTTAATTTAGTTAACCAAATAAAAAAGCAATTAGGAAATTGCTATCCGAAAACTTTTGGTGGAATAAATTGTTTATTAAGTGATATAAAATAATTTTTAATTAATTTTCTGACCATTCAATCAGAATATTATTAATTAGACCAAATCAACCATTATATAACATGATGGCTCATTCCAAATAATAGGATAATATTCAACAACATAATTTTTTAAATTTCATAGAAAATGATAATTTATGGGTTTTTAATATTATTTTTGTTCCGTACATATATGACTTGCAAGTATTCTCCAAATGTATTGCACCTAACAGAGCAATAGTAAAAAAAACTTATAATAGTTCTAAATTAAAAAGATGATATCAGAATTCAGGAGACACTCATGTGACAGAAAACAACAGGTAAAGACACAAGAAGTTCTTACGTGGAAAAACTCATAAATGGAAAAAACAATGAGGTCTGACCCAGTTGCAAGTTCCACTGTAGATTGATGATTACAGAGAGTCATTGTCCCACAGACGGGAAAAAGTTACCAGGTTTTCCAAGTTACAACGCGACTGACGGCTTCCGGTCAGCGGTCGACGATGATTGGTGGTGATAGATGACGGTCAACGGCGGTCGATGACGGTTAGTGGTGGTTGACGGTGATAGTAGTGCTCGATAACAATTGGTGGTGGTTGACAACAGTCGACAGCGGTCAACGGCGGTACGACAGTCGGCGGGCGTCAATGGCGACCGGGGTGTTGATGATAATTGGCGGTGGTCGACGGCGGCCAACCACGATTAATAATGATATGGATGGTGTTGGGCTTCAGCTCATTCTCAAAGCTTTAAGTTTCTTCTCAAACTTCAAGCCTCTCCCCCTCTTCATGAGAGTGATGACTCGATTTATAGTGTTTTGGGTGCAATTAATGCAGAAATATGAACCAATTTGATCAGACAGTCCAAATAGCTTCTTTCGATAAGACGATGTTCAATGACAATTTTGGTGTCTTAACGATGTCGGAATTGAGCAATCTTGGGTTTGTTGAATTCGTCTTGTTGAGACGCTCTATTCAACTATAAACTTGTCAGATTTGACATCCTTTTGATCTTTCACATATGTTTGAAAAACTTCCAACCTTTGTTTGATGGCTTGATTAGGGCTCAATTTGAATCGGATTGGACTAATTTTGATATCATTGGATCTAACTCATCGAGTCTGCCGGGTTGACTGTAAGTTTGATGAAATCAAGGCTATAGATAACTCTTCATTGAAGTTTAAATGTTTCCTGCTCAAATGATTTCCTCGAGATTTGTACTGAATAATGAAAATTTATTGACAGTGTATCAAGAAGAAAAAAACTTTTGAATCAGATCATATGATCAATTTATGATCAAAATGAGCCTTAAATTTATTATATTTATTTATAATTAAATTGATGTATCAATCATGAGTTCATACAACCTAGGAGAGACCTGTATAGGAATAAATGATGCAAAAGAAATGAAAGATTATAGTTTGTTCCATAGTTCTTTGCTCTTCATCTCTGAAAGAGACAGGAGATGATGAAAGAGATGAACCTATAAAAAGAGGACCAATAACCCTTAAAGGTGGGAGAATGCATTTACTTATATGACTCATAGATGACCCTCCATCCTTGAGGGGCTACACAAAGTGGGAAAAAAATATAAAATATATAGTATAAAGTCTATCAATGACATTCCAATAAAAGATAGTGATATGGGTGTCAAGCGACTCATGATTGTATGTTTGACCTCTACTGATGACCTTCATTACGGTAGTTGGCAGGTTTCAAGAGACAATTATTGAGAGATTGGAAAACCATCTCGGTGGGTCACTCCGACAGCTGGTATATGAAAAAAAGTACATTGATAGACAAGGTAAGTAGATCACATGTGCAGGTCACTCTAGTAGCTGGTGTATGACACTTGACACATAGGTTGGGGAGGTAGGTAGATCACCTCTATTGGTCACTCCGACAACTTGTGTATGACACCTGACCCATCGTTAGTTGAGGTTGGCAAATCACTTAAGTAGGTCACTCCTACAATAGGTATAGAATTTTGTTTTCGAGGAGATAAGCTTTCTAGTCCCAAGAGGCCTTGTAACATGTGTATTGCCTCATGAGAGCCATTTAAAAGTATACATTTAGTTCACCGATTCTCTTAAATATTTGGCATGATAGTACTATAAGAATAAGAGAATAAAAAATATGTTGTTGCAAGATTTCTAACAAATTAAATGCTCACCCTACCCATAACTCTTGCAGGAAACAACAAAGTTTGAAATCAATATTTGAGATTAGATTTTTTTTGTATGTGGGCGCTTTGGGTACATGTATAGGGAGTAGTTGCTCAAATTTACTGCTAATTTGGATCAATCATTTGTCTGGGGGCACTTGGGTTGTACCTGTAGAGAGTAGTCTCTATAAGTTCTAAGTAAGTGTGAGTTTTTTCTCATTAAGGGACCTTGGCTCTCCTACAGAGTGAAGTCTTTCAATTTATATGCATAAAGTAGAAGATTAATTGTCTTAAATGGTCGAGCTATTTGCAGTGAAAGCATGAACTTCGGGCAATGTAGAATGCAACTAAACATGATTCATGGATGATGGTAACATTTTATTTTATGATGTGTAAATAATAGGTTATATATGAAACTAAATTTGAGACTTCCTTATTAGAATGTTGTTACCAAGTAGCATGCTTATCGTAATTTCTTTTAAGCCAATGAATAAATGTCGTGTGAATTAAAATAGTATCCACAGGCTAGATGTCTGTGGGGGCATCACTATGTTGTCAAGGAAAAATAACATAAGTCATTAAAGATGATAATAATTGTATTAGTTATTAAATCTTCTCAAGCATTAAATATGTGGATATGAAACAACACTGTTAATCTCAATGATCCATATAGATGAGAATAAAGAGAAATAGGAAGATAAACATCCTCTCTCATGCCATCGAAGGACACCAAGTCATGCTATGCATTCTACTGCATCGTGTATAAGAGATCTTGGGGAAGTCCTCTGGGCCACATTGCAAATTGGGCCTGTGCCCAACAACAAGGGCAAGATGATCATAGAGAAAGATGATTGCAGGCAAAGCATCTTAATATCGAGGATGGGCTTAAGGTCACAAATCTTGTGTTAGTCTCCATCATTCGCTTTGAGCGGCCTATTTTCGTGGGCGACATGTGGATAACTCTACAATGGAGGAAGCAAGGTTGGAGTTATGCTCCTTGGCTAATATGTGGCATTTGGCCAGCTCCACCCACTTGGCTAGCGTCTTCGGTCATTGCAGACCTAACACATATCAGAAAGATCCTTTCTTCAGCCGTTGAGACAGAGTAACATGAGTGATTCCAGACTTTATGTTGTGCACTTCAACATTTCTTCCTAGAAGCAAGTGATAGATGAGCGCAAACTTTCACTCTCTCCCTGTCGGAGCTATAGAAGAGTCTTTGTGTTCTTCTTTGGATTCTAGGCACTAGTGAATTGCACCAAAAATATTTGCTTAAGGTCACCAAACAATGTGATTACTTCCGAAGATAAACTGATGAACCATCTAAGGGTCAACTCCTTTAGTGTGGTGAAGAAAAGATGACACTTCAGTGCGTTAGTAATCCTTAGCAGACACATAGCTGACTCAAAGAGGGCTATGTGGTCGATCATATCATTCCACCATCTATAGGACTCTACTATCAGGATCTTGAATCATTATGGTGGCTCAGCCTCAAAGATCTCTCTAGAGAACACATTCTCAGGTTGTCGAAGTGCCTAAGTAGACCCAATTCGATGTAGATTGATCAGAGTGGGAGTCGCCTTCCCTTTCCAAGGCCGTGAGGAGACTTTTTCAGTTGGACATCAACCCTTCGTCTTGAGGTTGTTGTTCTCTTCCCCGGATCAACACACCTCAATTGACATCCAACTTCTAATCCTTCAGCTCATGGATCGGCTGGGTCACAAATTCTCAAGCACACTCATTGTTGTCAGTGTTTCTTTTTTAGTTTCTTCTCCTTGGACTACTCTTCTTCTTGTTTGTGGCATGATCCACGTTTATCACACTTTTTTGGATGTTGAATCCAGATTTGTCCGTGAATCGCATTCAAGGAATAGAGTGCAAATAAGAAGAGATTGATAGATATATAGATTGAGAGAGAGTGGACAATAATGAAAAATTATCAATTATGTCTTATTCATAAGATAATTCTTTTATTTATAGAAGATATGATATTATATTTTTTCCCTTGCTTTAACGTAGTATGTATTGGGTATTTGTGGTATTTCACATGGGTAATACTATCTTCTGGCTTCTTCACACCAATAGGATCAACTCGATCAACTGAGAATGGTCGATATAGATCGATCGGTTAGTACAACCCGACTGCCGACCTTGGATCCCTATTGAGGTGTCTCTAAACATCCTGAGATGGCTGTAGATGCTAGGGAATTAGACCTTCCCTTGTGTCGGCTCTACAATGGCAGTTAGCTTAGATATCATCTTATCTCGTTTTGGCTGAGTGACTCATTATTTTATTCTCGATAGACTTTGGTTTGCCTGGTGATTCGGCTGGCTTTGGAGTTGATGGCTTGGTCTCGCGATCTTCTGCCTGTGGATCCTCCTTAATTGTATTTTTCTCTCCTAGACCGTTAGATCTCTTCAAAATTAATAATATCACATTTTCTATGTGAAATACCTAAGACCTAAAATTTATTTTCTATATTTATATCACTCAAATCTTTCATATCATATAAAAAATATGATCAATTTTTTTTTAATTAAACGTCCCAACTTTTTGGAAACCGAATTACGTAAGCTATAGATATATAGATATATAAACAGCCACAAAAATGTGTACAAGCACGTGTGAACAATTCCACACGTGCAAACCATAAAAACTTCAAAAAAAATTACAGTTCAGGCTTTGGCTTGGGGGCTTTTCATAGATTGCGAACCCATGGATTGAGACAAAGAAACCTCCCGCACGGTTGACAGAACCGGCCGCCAGACAGACCCGCCCGCCACACGTGTGGCCGGGGCCGGATTCGAACCTTTCCCTGATCGACTCCGGCCGGAACTGAACCCGCTCCGGGCGCACCCGACTCGACCTTCGCCTTTCTCACTTGAGCGGTTCGGGCCAAATTGGTGAGCCGTGTGGCGAGCGCGGCTAAATCGAGCGGACCGGCCTGGAGAGCGTAGCTTGGGAGTAGGAAGTACAGCCGGCCGGATTCTAGCCGGTCGTCCGGCCGGAGCGGTTGGGCCCCCGGGGATAGAAGATGGGCCGCCGAGCAAAGAACGTGGCTGGACGGGTTTCCGGTGACCTCACCGGCGGCGACGGGCAACTCGAATAGCTCCACGACGCCGTTGATGTTGATGACTCGGACACCGATGAACGGTACGGATGCTTCTTCGATCGAGTAACGGCAGCCCATCTCTATCACTCTCCAGCTTCTCTGAAATCTCTTCAGAAACCGAGGGATTTAGGTCTGTGAATTGCGTCGGGTATTTATGGTGAAATCTCTTCAGAAACCGAGGGATTTAGGTCTGTGGATTGCTTTAGGTATTTATGGCTTGATGGGAGAAATTTATGTAAATAACCTTCTCATTTTGTGAAATTGCAAAGGGTGTAAGTGAAATTTGGTTGACTAAAGTTTATTTTTTTTTTATTTTAATAAAAAGTGTCATAATTTAAGTTAGTTTGAAAAAATCAAATTTTTTTAATTGGAATTTAATTGTAATGGCAAAACAATTCCAAGCTACACTAAACTGTAAACATTAGTTATAATATACTTGTTTGCTCATATATGACTGATTATTATGATGTTTTTCTACTTATGAAGCTCAAATTTTGATGTAATTTTTATATTTTAAATATTCAAATATTTTGGTTAAATATTTTAAATTAGTTTTGAAAACAATTTAGGTTTATTTTTAATAAATTTATAGTCAAAATGATGAAATATGATGGGAAACTCATCGATATTATGAAGATCTAAGTTAAACTGATTATAAATTGAATACAAATGAGCATGATTGGAAACATCTTATAGTCAATGCAAGCTTCTAAATAAGACAACTTTGATGAGGTCAATTTCAATTTCACCAAGACATTGATTTGCTAAAAAATATAATATGATTGAAGGAGTTTTATTTTGATAATCCAATTGAGTGCTCTAATTCTTGACAAAAATGATTACAATATGTCTTTAAAAGATCTATGAATAAATCATATTTTCATACATTTTTAGTTGAAAAAAATTTGATTCATAGAGAATTTTCGTGTTGTATTTTGTGAATAACTCATCTTTATCCCGACTTTTTGACATCCTTGTTAAACTAGCGGATATACTTAGCCATTTGATCTGCTAGCCTATAAAAAAAATTATAAAATTGACCATCTACCATTGTTTAGCTTTTTGACATTTCTAATCGGTCGTCTCTTGATAGATGCCAATGGATGACATCTCATATTCTTCAACCATTAATACTCGAGGCCTATGTTATCCATCATTTGATCTTGATCCCAATTATGAGAAAGCCAAATCTGATTGCTCACTATAACCTAAAGGACATAACTGGGTTATGTCCAGCGTGGACAATTATCCCCTAAAATTTGCAATTTCTCTATATAATAATAGAATTTTTAATATTTATTTTCTTATATAGTTTAGAAAATTTAGTAATTTTGCTCTCACCCCCCCCCCCCACCCCCACACATGCCCGCGAC
>NW_018164715.1:308378-314884 GCF_001263595.1 Phalaenopsis equestris | reverse complement strand
ATGTGTTTAGAATGATCTATTATAAATTAGGGAGTACACGTACAGACCCTTATCCCACAGGTAGGAATTTCTTGAAGTACAATCTTTGCATGCAGAAGGACCTGTTCTGCGATGGTTGCAATTGGGCATAGTTACCGGGAATTCGGTGCACTATCTTAACGGTACATCATTGCGTAGTCTTCGGGACGATATGCTACTATGCAATGTGCTTCATTACTCTACGACATGTGTCCTTACTTCATATAGAGCTTTGTTGCACCAAGTAGAGAGTTGTCGGCAATGGTCGATGGAATCCAGCAAGTGGCGGTCAATGGCGGTCGATGAGTGATGGTCTGCAGTGGTTAGAGGCTATGGGAACGAGAAGTGTTCATTAGGTTGAACTCTTTCTCCGTCTTGTTCTTGGTTTAGCTCTAAGTTTTGGTATTTTGTTCTCGCTTTCATAAAAGGGGTAGGAGTTATTTATAGTGTCTTACAGTGGTCTCCCTTGTAAATAAGAAAAGAATTTGAATCACTTCATCAGAGGACCTGAAGAGATTTCCACAATTAGATGGATTTTTAAGGACATTGTTGTGTCTTAATGGCATCATAATCTAGTGATTTTAAGCTTGTTGAATTTGTATCATTCTGAAGCTAGATTCAAATAGAAGCTTGTCAGATTTAGAATACATTTGACATTCTAATTAGTGACCCAAAGCTTTCAAAAGTGGTACAAGGGCTAGCTTGCTCTGGGCTTGATCTAATATAGATTGGATCAATTTTAGTACCAATGGGTTCGTTTCATCAAGTTGGTCAGTTAGATTGTAAGTTTACTAAAACCAAGAGTGCCAAATAATTTTTAATTCGAGTGTGAATATTTATTGCCTAAAAAATCCCTCAAAATTTGCACAATGCCTCGAGTTCGTGTCATATGTTGAAAATCTGCTGATGACGTATCAATACCTAACTAGAAAGAATCTTTTTTTTCGTTATATGATGAAAATTTGCTGATGACATATCAATACCTAACTAGAAATAATCTTTTTTTTCGTTACTTAGTATCTTTTGGACTTCCTCGGTCATAGAATATTTTGAATTATCTTACTAACAATTATGTATTTTCTATAGCCAATATGTTATCAATTTAAAATTAAGAACTTTCTTTTTTAAGCTTGTGTATATGAGGTTTGAGAACTTTTGTGTGTATCCAACAAAATATATTATTTATTTGCATAAATTCAACAAAATCTAAGCATAATTGATAGTTTTTTATTGATTGATTGATTGGTTTGGGCCCAACCTGATCAAGCAATGACACAATAAAAAAAACTTTTAAGTTAAAATTATAAGATTGTGTGGATGGGAAATCACCATTATAGATTGCAACTTGATTGAGTGATTTGATCCTGCTCATGCTATATTGCAACATTAATTGATGACTAATTTGGAACAAAGCTAGAAGGATGCACCTAGCAAGCCTTTTTGACTATATGTGTTGGTGAGTTGGAATAAGTTTGTTTAAGTAGTTTGAACTATCTAGAATGAAGAGACAAGTAAATGAGGGAAAATGGATCTAAATCTACTAGTTTAGATTCGTGTCATAATATAATTCACTCAAAAAATAAAAATTAATCTTATTTTATAGCTCATCATTTCATGAGATCAATGTTTGTAATACGTATAGTTTTCAAAGTCTTACTAATTCATGAGGAATATCATGTCTGTGGATTATTTTCACTTAAAAGTCTGGATTATTTTCACTATTGACGACTAAACAATATATAAGTCTGTGAATTATTTTCACTTATGACGATAACATAACACCGATATAATAAAGGTTGAGCAATTAGAAATAAAATGTCAAACATCATACTATACATGTCATAACATGCTACGTATAAACGTATAGTTTTCAAAGTCTTACTAATTCATGAGGAATATCATGTCTGTGGATTATTTTCACTTAAAAGTCTGGATTATTTTCACTATTGACGACTAAACAATATATAAGTCTGTGAATTATTTTCACTTATGACGATAACATAACACCGATAGAATAAAGGTTGAGCAATTAGAAATAAAATGTCAAATGTCATATTATACATGTCATAACATGTTACGTATAAGTCATGATTTTAATAATGTTTCTATACATCATTTGTAATCATATCATGCTTAGTTGGATAGCCATAATCATACACAACATCATGCCTTGTGTAGGACTCATAACCATGCGATCGATCTAGTACATGATGTAGTTTACATATGAGAAAAAATGATCTTAATATCAATACATAAATCATCTTATAATTTCTTTGCATTATTGATGAGTTCATTCATCATTGACATAATAGTAATATGCCTTGTCTCAAAATATATCATCAATTTTAATTCAACATGCTCGAAAACAGTTGGTTTCTAAATATTTTACTAAAAATTTTACAAATTAAAATATGGACATTTGCATAAATACCACCCAATTCCTATGCATTTATATGCATTCACTTTTTACATTTATACCCCCCGCATATTTCATATCACACTAAAAATTTAATTTTTTTTACTATTAACTAAAAAAAATTGAAATACACCTTTTCATACAGGGGTGTAAATGAGCCGAACACAAGTGAGCTCAGGCTCAGCTAGTGTTTGGCTAGTTTATATTTCGAGCTCAAAAAGTGTATTCATGTTCAGCTCTTTTGCTTAGAGAGCTGAATACTAGCTACACAAGTGAGCTCAGGCTCAGCTAGTGTTTGGCTAGTTTATATTTCGAGCTCAAAAAGTGTATTCGTGTTCAGCTCTTTTGCTTAGAGAGCTGAACACTAGCTGTTCATGAACAAAAAATTGTTTTGACAACCCTAATCACATAGTCATAAGATGTTAAGGGTTGAGGCAAGATTTAAAAATTATTGTATTAAAACATCATTTGAATCTAATTTAATAATTTTTATTCTATTTGAAGTCATGTATTTTTAAAAAATATATATATATATACATATATACATATATACATATAGGGTACAGATATAGATATACTTGATGAGTAGTATTTCGAGCCAAAACTAGTAAAAAAAAATGAAGAAATCTCGTTAACTTAGCGAAGAGCCGAACACGAGCTGTTCACGAACAACGAGACATTTTGACAGCCCTATTTCCATACATAGGAAAGCTGGTATATATGTAAAAATTGAAGGTCAGGTGCCACTTATGTAAATACATATGAATTTAATGGTATATATGTAAATCTTTCAAAAAAAAAAAAATATTCCAATCATGAAGATAATAAATACAGTTACCAACCCATTTTACCTAACACTATTTAAATAAAATGTAATTAAAATTCTCTATAAAAACGTAAATTTGACTGTTTCCTGTTGCGTGGGAAAAACTTACACCCGACCGACCGACCGACCATCTTGCACGTAACAATCAAAAGATTTTGAATTGTAACACTGTAATTACACCATTTTGCGAATAAGAAGGCGGATCCTGAGTTTTGAATGGTGCATGTATTCCTAAGGGCAGTTGAGCCTCATATATTTGTCCTTCTTGACGGCCGGACGGACGGCCAGCATGGCCAAGTCCTCGGTCATCTCATTTGAAAGACAAATGCCATTTAAATATATTGATACAAACATATAGAAAGCATTCATTATCTGAACATTATTAACGGCAGAGATGGTCATCATGATCGTGTGCTAGAAAATTTATAGAGGTTGAGTGATAATTTAACATCTTAGTATTACATAAAAATTCAGCATAAACACAGATTAAGAAGAGGTAAATGGAGAAGACATCAAAGTTTTTTACGTGGAAAAACTCTAGAAGGGAAAAAATAACGAGACTTGACACAGTCGAAGTAATCTAATATGTGTTTGATAGTATAGAAGTGTGCCTTTCTATCACGATAAAGAAAAACATAATGCAATCTTACACTGAAATTTACACCTGTTTTTATACAACACAAAGAAAAGACAAGTGTTAAACACAATAAATATGTTTTGATTACAACGATTGTAAGTAGTTGTCGTCAGCGGCCGATGATCAACAACGACGACCTATGGTAGTTATAGGCGTTATCGATAGTGGTTGCCGACTACAAGGCAAGTGGCTATAACTCACTGGGTTTTTTCTCTAGAACAGACTCTAGTGCAGGGGGTGGGCGTGTAACTGTCCTAACCCATGATTGGACAGTTCATGCGGAGATCCCCCATAATCATAAATGAAATTTTAAGAGTATAGATGCCTTAATGACCTCAAAATTTAGTGATCTTGGTTTCGTTGCTATCCTCTCTTCGAGATGCTTGAATTGACTATAAACATGTCAAATCTGGAGTTCATTTGAACATTCAATTGATAATAGATCCAAAACATCTAATTATGCTTCAACGACTTGATCTGGACTTGATTGGACCAGATTGAACCAATTTTGACATCACTGGGTTTGTTTTATCGAGACAGTCAGTTTGACTATAAACTTGCTGAAAGAGGGGCTTGAATGATCTTAATTTGAATTTGAAAGATTTTTTTTTATAAATTAATATGGAGATTCATACTTAAAAATGAGTTATCAAAGAGATAAATTTGACCATTATCAACAATTTTAACCACCACAAAATAATGATGCAACAATTCTCAAAGTATTATGAAACTCTCTTCGGCCACAAGTGTATTTAGAAGCACTCCTTCAACAGCCTTGGAAAGCACATTAACCGTAATTTTAACCACTACAATAATTCAAGATTTGAACCAATGGTATTTCATCAGCAAATTTTTATCATGTGGCATATATAATTTTACACATGGCATGACAAACGAAATATTTTTTCATACAAAGAGATATTTAAACATAAATTGAAAATTTTTGCACTTAGATTTCAACAAATTTATTGTCAAACTGATTGACTCAACGAGACGGACCCACTGACACCAAAATTGATTGAGCCGGATCAAACTCAGATCAAGCCACTATACCGCTTTGGAAGTTTTGGATGGCTAATTAGAAAGTCAAATGGATTTCAAATATGACAAGCTTATAGGCAAATCGAGCGTCTCGATGAGATAAATCAAATGAGCACGATATCACTAAATTTTGATGTCATTAAGGCACTAAAATGTCTATAAAATGTCATCTGATTGTGAGAATCTATTTAGGTCGTCTAATGGAGTGATCTAAATTCTTTCATTGTTTATAGGGGATTCACTCCCAAACTTTATAAATAGAACTATACTCCCTTCATGAAGTTGGATCGAAAGACCAAGGCTTTGAGCTCGACCGAGAACTAGACGGAGAAGGGGCCTAATTACAACATTGTTATGGACCGATGGCCCGCCAGACACTTCCCCACCCCCCCAACTTATAGTGAATCATTCCAGCTGAGCTAGACCCCATGTTTTTTTTTCCCTTTTTATTGTTTTTCACAAAGAAAAAAAAAGACCATACTTATCACTTCTATTACGTGTATTTGTGCCGAACTTTCGTGCAAGTCTAAGAGGCTAGAAAATCACTTTACAGTCATAAATCTTCCGACAAGCAACTATTATGTTCTTTTTTATAAAACTAATGATATTCAAAATATAAATATGAATTTAGAAGCTATCTACAAAGTTGGTTAAAATTTGTAATTTTATATATTATTCATTCACAATGAATATTTCTTGTGATTTCAATATTTTTACAATATTATTTGTTTAAGGCAAAATAAATTATGCATAATTAGATAGAATAATTAAATGAAATGGAATTAAGAATATAAAGCTGGATTTCTTATTGCAAAATTTAGAACTCTGATTTGACTTCAGTTAGTTGACCTGTGATAAACTATTATGACTTAATTACAAATTTATCCAGCATGATAAATTATTATAACATCCAATTGAGAGCCCCCCACAGAAGTATTTTAAATGTTATATGAGAGAAGATAAGGGTGATTTTAAGAACAAACATTCAAACCATACTAAGAATCTTTACATGAAAAATTCAATAAAGTTGAATTATAAATATTATCTAGGTTTATTATATCAATCAAAATTTGCATGTTGGACTTCAAAATAATGAGGTGCAAATAAAAGAATATTAGAAAAAATTTATGTTTAAAAAGTTATGGCAGCTATTATAATGTTTTTTTTTCAAAAGGCTAAATCGTAGTTTTCTGGCAGCCACCGTTTTTAGCTAGATCAGGTTACAAAATGCAACTACTCGCCGTAATATTTTGAAAAAATAGATAAAATATAGTTTTGCTAAACGCCACAAAGTGTGTTTCAGTACTGCACCGTCACTTCATCGCTATCCCAAATGCACGGGAAGCACGAAGTTTTAAATTTCGACTTCTGAAAGCTATAATAGTTTAGATTAGATATTACAACTATTTATTAATAGTCCATCAAATAAAAAATGGCACAAAATCAGTTAGAGTCTACTATAGGCAAATGTATATATATATATATATATATATATATATGTGTGTGTGTGTGTGTGTGTGTGTGTGTGCGTGTGTGTGGGTGTGTGTGTGTGTGTGTGTGTGTGTGTG
>NW_018164715.1:281418-306734 GCF_001263595.1 Phalaenopsis equestris | reverse complement strand
ACGCATGGATAAAAAAAAAATCATGGGAGAAGAAATTGAAATTTTTACATGGAAATATGCTGGAAAGAGTCAAAATTATGGGGCCTAGTCAAATTAAAATAATCCACTATATAATTAGGAGTATAAATGTGCACTCTTCACTTGTATTAGGAAAGATAGGATTACTAGATATGTTGAATTCATAACTACTTTGAATAAGCTATTGTATATAGAATGTGATAGCCGGAACTTTCACCCATCATGGTATTGTTTGTTTTGCCGAAATGGTCCACTTTTTTGCCCTGTTGGTATAACTTCCCATGAGGTGACCCATCCTAAGAGTGCTCCCATGCAACCATGCTTAATTTTGGAGTTTCTAATGAAATTATACCATTATAACAAAAGGTGCCTCGACTTTTAAAAGTTTAGCTTCAATCTACTTAAGGGGTTCACAATCTTCCCCACTTAAGTACTTAACTACATTATCGATGCTCTATACCCAGAATCATTCACCTGACATATGAAATTCTAGAGATGATCCTTATAGATTTAAGATCTGACTCCCACCATGTAGCACTTTGTCCTATCTTAAGTTCAAGAGGGGGCTCCTATGGCATAGCATTTTGGTCCGTATGGAACTTAATTTCCATTTTTCTGCTGGTGTAATGCTTTAATATCATTTGTTAAAGACGCCACTCTCTCACCCATCAATGTATTATCCACTTTGGTGAAATGATCTTACAATTTTGCCCAGTTGGTTTAATTTCCCAGGAGGTGGCCCATTTTAGGAGTGCTCCCATGTGAGCACGCTTAGCTAAAAAGTTTGACTTTAACTACTTAATGGGTTTTACATATAATAGCCATAATTGTCTATAGAGGTCGTACTTGATGGTTATGAGGACTATAGTAGAGCTACTAAAGCCATATTTGAATGCTATAATAGCAATAGTTTGCTACATAAGTCATAGTAAAAAGAGGTTATAATAACTATGGTAGGACAATCAAAGTTGTAGTTAGTGGTGGTCAATATCAACTAGTGGTCGATGATAAAGTTGGTGTGTGCTCACCGACATGCGCTTGTGGGTGTGCACGCACCTACGCTTACGAATGATTTCACAATCATTCGTCCTCAAGACGGTGTTTGGGAAAATACCTATCACACATGCTAATACATGCCTATAAATATATTTCATGGACACAAAATTGATATTTAAGTTTGCATAACATTTCCTCGATCTTCTGATAAACATACCTTATTACTCATGCGAATGGTCACTCCAAGTTATTGCCTTCTAGTTGCTCGGTAAAATGCCACCAATAAATTATTCAACCATTTTGTTTTCATTGAAATTTTGCTTTACATTTCTACCACTTCAACCATGTATATTATATCAAAAGTGATTTCAGTTTCTACTGAATTAGTGGGGTGATATACATAAATGAAGGTTTCAAGTGTTGCATTTTGAATTGAATAGTATGTATGTAGATCTTCCTTGGATCTTGCATTATGTACTTTCCTCCGAATATCTGTCATTTGCAAAATTCGTCATTGTGAACTCCATATAAATCAATTAAAAAAAAAAAAAAAACTTGGTATCATTGCATATTTCACTTAGCATGCAATCGTTGTAAAATTTAACAACTTAAATAAATCTGCACGCATTTGCTGAAATCCTGCATAATTCCGGCATTCAAACACTACTTGTAATCCACCATTAAATCTGCTCTTCAATCCCATGTAACTGTGTAAAACCAACTGCAAAACAATCTTGTCTTTCTCACTTGAATTTTACTCGACTACTAACACAAAATAGCCTCAAAATACCTCTTAAAACTTACACAAATGCATTCATAGAGCACCCTAAATCCTGCTAAAATCGTGCTGATATCCTGCTACCAAAAGAGCAGAATCAGCCCTTGAAATCACATAAAACCTATATATATTCAGCCAACAAAACAGACCTTGAAGTCAACGTAAAAGCTGCATAAATTCAACAGCCAAATCCTCCTTTGAAATCACATTATGTGCAGGCAGGTCGTCCTTTTGCTCATTTCATTCCAATCTTCTTCATAATGTTTCTTAGAAGTTACATCACCTATTTGATGAAGTGTTTATGTAAAATATGATGGATTGTATGTGAGTTTTCTTTGACGATTTCTTTGGTGAAAACTCACAAACTTCCATGGTTTGGTTTGTGAAAATTCGGAAGCTTTGATAAAAAATTTTGGCGGTTTGATTTGTGAAAAATTGAAAACTTTGATAGTTTCATTTGTGAGAAAAATCTCAAAGTTTGATAGTTTTGTTTGTGGAAATGTGAAACTTCGACGTTTTTGGTTATGAAAAATTTGGAATGTTTGATAGTTTTGGTCGTGGAAATGTGAAACTTCAGCTTTTCAGTTGCGTGAATATCTGAAAGTGTGATAGTTTTGTTTGTAGAAATTTGAAAGTTTGATGTTTCATTTTTGAAGAAAATCTGAAAGTGTGATAGCTATGCTCGCGAGAAGTGGAATCTTCGTGCTTCATTTTTTTTTTTTGGGAAATATGAAAGTGTGATCGCTTTGCTTGCAAAAACTGGAAATTTTGATGCTTTGTTTTTGAAAAATATGAAGCTACCATGACTTTAGTTTTTGAAAAAGCAGAACTTTGACAATTTTGTTAATGAAACAGTCTAAAATCTTGACTGCTTATTTATCCTTGAAGCAAATATATACATGTATGAAGGTCTTGCATAAGGTACTATTAAAGATATCCAAGAACTTAAACTTTTTGTTGGAAAAAAGATAAGTAATCAATGATATTAAATAATTTGTTGAGTTGCATAATGACCATTTCTTTCACATAATTTCTTATAAAACAACCCTCAGGTATGTTCCTACTCTTTGTTTACTAACTGCATTTAGTTGCATTTTGTTATATATATCTTGCTTGGCAATGTAATGGTGTAATTCTTTCTCTCTCTTTGGAAAAGAGAACCTAAGATAGTCAGCTTAAGACATATGTCTAGGATAAGGAATTCTAGCTATCTTGCTTGGCAATGTAATGGTGTAATTCTTTCTTTCTCTTTGGAAAAGAGAACCTAAGATAGAGCTTAAGACATGTCTAGGATAAGGAATTCTAATGTGTGGCTCCCTTTCATCTCATAAAGAACCCTAGGGTAGCGAACTTAAGATATATGCTTAGGATGAGACCTCTCGACACGTGATTAACACATTCATTTGACAGAGAACCTTAGGATAGCGGTTGTAGGACATGTTTAAAATTCCCAATGCTCAGATTCTATACTCACTCGTCAATCGATTCCACATTCGACATCGCCTGGGATGGACGTATAGTCTCATCAAGATCCACACAATTCACGTGCACAGTAAGATAGAGTTTATGAAATAGAATTCGATCCAACTTTTCTCTGTAGTTCAAATCAACTTATAATTCCTAGCTCAGCCAATTGAAGTTGTGATTGATAGTCAATAAGGCATTTAAAATTGAAAAAAAATAGATTAACATTAACTTTAAATAAATAAATAAATAAGAAGACAGCATGCTAAAACAAATCCACTTAAACATAGCATGAATTGAAACTCATCTGTCTAAAAGTACATTTGATATGATTTTAACTTTCCTAGAAATTACAAATATACCTCTATAGAATAAAATAATCATAACATCACCAAGAAAACTTTAAATCAAACGAAAACTTCACCAAAAGAACAAGTAAATAAAGAAAAACCAAAGCATAAAAAAAAATTCATCTAGTAAATTTTAAATAATATTTAAATAATTAACTCCCCAACACATGTAATAACTTATAAAAATTTCAAGTGGACATTAGAATGACTTGAAAATCATGGAGGTCGTTTAAAATTTAATTTTGAACGTCTCTAAGAAAACACTAAGGGTTCTATAGATCATTTAAACTCAACCAAAAAAACTCCCATTAATAAAACTTAAGATAATTTGAACCCACTTAAATTAAAATATCCAAAATCCTAAAAGTCATTAAAAAGTGAACTTAAATAAAAAAAATCAAATAAAATTCATGAAATTCATAAGTCATTAAAACTTAAAGTACACCATAATATTCACTAAGACATAAACTTAAACCAAAATAAATAAGCTCATTCTACAAGGTATCTTTGGATGAGGTAACAAATAGTTGGTAAGAAAAAATCCTTCAGTCATTCGTCATCAAACAAATTACAAACACTAACCCTGGGACGATAAAATCATGAGATCTTGATCATGCTCATGTTAAAAATCAAATCAAAATAAAATTATAATAAAAATTAAATTAATTAAAAGATACAACAACAACAACAACAACAACAAAGCCTTAATCCCACTACGTGGGGTCGGCTACATGAATCCTTTTTCTCCATTGCGTCTTATTTAGTGTCATAGCTTCATTTTGTTCTAGTAAATTAAGATCATTTATTATACAATAAGTCCAAGTCTCCCTAGGTCTACCTCTGCCTCTCTAGTAAATTAATTAAAAGATAATCAAATAAAAAAAATCAAATTAATTAAAAAACAATATAATTAAAAATTAAATAAAAATTAACTATGGTAAAAATCAGACTCATAAAATCCCAAAGAAATTAAAACGTAAAGTAAGCCTCTAATGAACAAGCAAAACTAAATGCAATTTAAATAATAAACCTCTGGGATTACAAAGTTCTCTTGGAACACAACCCATGATTGCTGACAAAAATCTCTCGATCAATTGAGTCAACTACCTTTCCCGATTAAGTAGATCCAAAACACTAACGACTCAGGGAGATGAAACCATAGAATTTTGACAGGAGCCATCTTAAAAAAAATTGATTAAGCTTGTTAGCTTACACTCACCAACTTTAAACTTCATAAGGTAATAACACTTTAGACGTCATAGGATTAAGTTAGGCTGCACTTATGTTATTGTTTTGTTTGCTCGTTAGACCTCTGTTAAGATGAGCAGATAATCTTTATTTTTATGCATAGATTTTCTTTACATGTTTCTAAGCTATCAGAATAAATTTAGGATGTGTTAATTTTATTTTGCAGTATTGTTGTAGCTAATACTAAGTTGTCATTGTAACATGAGTTTTTCTTTCTTGAGTTGTCTTATCTTTATAGAGTTAGAGTGCGTTTTGGTCGGTCGACTATCAACATCCAAACTATCCAAGGAAAAATGAATATGAAGCGAATGATGAATCTCAACTAAACTAAAAACACTATTTCAGATGATGTTGATGGACGAATCTGACCTATATTTAAGACTAGTACCCACTGATCGTCTTCTATATTGTATTGTGCTTTTGCTCGGTAGGTTTGACCCAATTTTAGGTTGGTACTTTGTTTGTGTATTTTGCTAGATTATAGATAGGCTCGTTTAAAGACTAAATTTTCTACCCAAATCAAATAACTTCAATTTAAATTTTCAAAAATTAAATAAAACTCATAATCAAAATAAAAGTTGCAAAATTATGTATCATAACCAAATGCTAAAAGTAAAGAAATTACCACACAATTAGTCCTAAAAGAAACAATCCAAGACACATCAGAGCTGCGGTAAAAATTTCGTTTGATTTAGAACAAGTGCAATCTGCAATTACATCTACGTCAAAAAAAAAAAAAAAAAAAAAAAAAATACAAGGTTTAACCATGCTGACAACGGTACACAAAATTGATATCCCAAGGAAAAATCCTCAAGAAAAATTACTAACCATTTTTTAAAAAAATAGCACCTACTCACCATGATTCAGAATAACAAAAGTGAAGCAGTCATCCATAAAAACAGCTTCACATTCAGCATTTATATGCAGGGTGTTTGATCATTCAAATTTACAGAGCTCTGAGAAATTGAATGGCACAAACCTGAGGATCTCTTCATTATAAAGTGAGGAGAGAACCGGGTGAACTAATCAAGAGGTTCGACAAGAATAATGTGATCATTTAGAAGGCTATAAAATCTGTGTAATTGGAGAAAATATTCATCAAATTGTCGAGGGCTTCGGGGTAAAACTTCCTGGCAAAAAGATAGCATGGCCTTCTAGTCCCATTCCACAAACATGGTTTTTGCATGACAACTTTCTGCAAAAGCAGGAAAGAAAATTATATTGTGTAGCAAACAGATGATGAAGGAAAGATTAAAAGTCTAATAACCTTTAAAGAATTATGCGGAAAGAAAGAACCATGTATCATTAGAGATTCAGAGAAGATGAAGTGGACGTCGAAAAAATCTAATAACCTTTAAAGAGCTAGCTTCTTTATGTTCGGAGAAATTTATAAACTCGATCTTTAATTGCTTATAGGAAGATTTACATATATACCACTCGATTCATAAGAATTTACATATCTATACTTCAATTTTTACATATACCAGCTTATAGATAAAGAGGTGTATTTCTTTTTTTTTTAAAGTTAAATTGGTGATATTTTTGATGTGATATGAAAGATTTGGACACTGAGAAAGTAAAAAAAATAAAAAAGTTTAGGTGTTAGATATGTAAATACATAGAATTAGGTGGTATGTATGTAAATGCCCCTTGCATATAACTGTCTTTCATGGTCTTTGATATGTTGAGCAAGGAGGAAAGTGCCATATGAAGCCGGATGATGGAATGTTTTCTAAATTTGATTTTATTTCATAAACTTAACAAAAAAATATACTCCTCCTATGTTCAAAGTCTCATGCAAAAGAATCCTGAGGTCATAATTTAGAGAGGGCATTAAGCCAAAACTGCTAACATACGGTAATCTTACCGTTGCTTCACTTGTAACATGGAAACTCTCGTCAATAGACTGCACATAACAACAGAAAATGATCAATTCATTAGCAGATAAGCATCAGCCGTTCGTACATGTAGTATTTTAAAAAAAAGGGCATTTACATATATACCGCACAATTCTTATATATTTACATATCAAAAAAACAAAACTTTCATATTTACATAGATGCACTCAAATCTTGCCCATCATATCAGAAATACTACTATTACTTTTTAAAAGTGAAATACAACTTTCATGCATAAATTTTTAATACCAAAGTGTTATAAATGTAAATCTTAAACTTAGGGTGTTAGATATGTAAATACAAAGAATTGTGGTTTGTATGTAAATGCCCAAAAAAAAAAAATACAAAACTGCATACTTTGATTTTTTTGAGAAGCTCAAATGTAATGTCTTCCGCTCTATATAACTTAGGATGCCATTTTCCTTCAGACCAGTCTACATGGGTAACTGACCAATTAGCTATACCAGTAGGATCGGCCATCTGGGATGGGCCATCTAAAATAAACAACATGGCAAAAAAAAAAAAAAGTCCAGATGGAATTAAAAAACAAATAAAATAAAAAAAAATTCAGATAGAACTAAATAAGAGCTAAGGTTTAATACACTGAAGAGAGTTGGTAAATAATGCTCATCGGAATAGCAGTTTCTGTTGCCCTCCATAGCAGGCTGTAAAGACCAAAGAGGAGTCAATATTTAGAATCATTCTCATGAAAATAGCCATAATGACTATGATTACTTAAGAAAAAAAACTATATTGTGAGAATAGAATGTTTTAACAACTTCCGTTCGAATATTTATGCAAATAAGTGCATGCAAGTTCCTAAATTTTGGTCAAGTTGCAAATTTGGCACAGCCAATGTAAATATCAATGTAAATAAGTGCCATAAGGGACCAAGAAAATAAATCTATTTAATTTTTTGCAGTCCCTTATGCATTTTAATTGATATATGGTAGTTAAAACCACATCAAATAAGAAATGGACTCACCTTGCAGAAAAGTTTGAATTTTGTGTAGTAAAGGTTGTCCGATAGAAGTAGCAAAGCATGTTGTCGCTTGATCGAAAACCACTGCAGAATTGAAAAATCTTGAAATTTATCCAAAATAAATCCTTTTAACTCCTTTAATTGGAATACATGCCATTTAAATAATATGTACATCATTTAAGCATTTTATATTATAGATTTTATACCAAAAAGAGGACAAGTAGCTAAAGAACAAAATGAAATGTCGGATCTGCCGACCCATGAAGATTCAAACAACCCTTTTAATTTCAATATTATCACAGCATAAAGTTTCACAACACAATAAAATGATTTTCACCCTGCTATATACTAAGTTCCATGAACTCAAATTCATAGAGCTGTTGGAATAGTGCTATTTAATGCATTTATTTAATAAAATTCCTACCCATTTCTACTCTTAAATGTTTTACAAGACCAATGTGGATTTTGAAATTTCAAATTTGTGAACAAATAGCCACATTGCATGCATTAAATAATTCTCTTCTACACCCAATACCTTTATTAGTATTTTCTATATTATATATTCTGATGAAAAAATGTAGCAAATACCTTTAGCATCACCAAAGTAAAATCAACATCATTTTCACTCTCCTATATGACAAGTTCATCAAAATCCAATTTATAAAGCTCTTTGAAGCATGTTATTTAATGAGGTCATAAATGATTAACAAGATCGATTTGGCTTCTGATGGTCCAAATTTAAGAATATGTAACCAACCAGCATGCTTTAAATAATTCTGTCCTGGATCCAATATTTTTTTTTTATTACCAACATAACCCTCTGTTAATACATCTATTTTTATATAGTTTAAGAAAATTTCTTGCCAAAAACATTTGAAAGATGTCTTTTCTCGATGCAGTGGCTAGGATTACCGTATCAAGAAGTTCTCACAAGTTCTCCAGAAGACAAGGAATAATGCATTATTTAGGGCTAGTGTTTTCCTTGGAAGAGAAAGAGCCTTGCAATTTTCTTATCCTAAGTGTGAGGTAGTTGTATTTAGTTTTTCCCTAAGAATCATTTAGAGCCGAGAGCAAACAGAAATCTGAATTTCACTTATAGAGATTATTTTGTCAGTTAGCAAACGGTGCTGATTACCTAGTTCAAATTTTCAGGTCTCAATATAGTGGGATTTAATTCCAACAGTCAAAATCTAGCCAACTTTTGATTGCCGTGAATAAAGTTCCACATTTCATTCTGTCATTATTTTGCACCGGCATCAAATTTTAGTATCAGAGCCCTAGGTTTAGGAAGCCGCATTGAAGACATCAATACCATCAAAGTCAAGAGATAACAATAGAAGATCTACATCATGAAATCCAATAATTACAATTTAGATTAGAGGCATGAGAATGCCTTGGGCCTAATTTGCATTTGCTCCATTCGGATGACAATTGTGTGGAATGCAAAATGAAAGACCCATTCCAATAAGCGGCATGTCAAGAATCATCTAGAGAGGACAAACCTTATCATATCAGAGAATCATTAAAAAGTTATCAAGATTTTGAGGTTAATGTAGACATTTTGGAGTTCAAGGCAGTTTTTTGAAGCATAATATTAGCAAGATTTAGAGATGAATTTAACTTCTATCCAGCCCACACCAAAAAATTAAAATTAGACCCAACGCTTCGATAAATCAAATTTTCTGCATTCAGTCTTTTTTTTTTCTCACGTTTTGTCATTTTTATGACGTAAATTTGGATTTGCTAAATCCTATTTCAATACGAATTTATTGTGTCGTCCCTCGTGAGCTCCTGAGTCGCACACTGAATTTGATAAATCCAAATAAATGTACCTATTTAACATAAATCTAAGCTTAGCCAAACACCGCCTAAGGGTGGATTAAATGTTGATGGTCTTGTAGACTGGATATATAGTATGTGTTTGAAAATGAAGATATTGATAGGCGCGTAAACTTTGTGGCAGTCAGTTTAAAGAAAATTGCACTTATTTGGTGGAAGATTCTTGAACAAAACGAGGGCTAGAGAGTGAGAATAATATCATCACACAGGATAAATTGAAAAAATACAAAAAAAAAATGTTTGCCATTTCATTTTAGGCAAAATGTCTTTATTAAGTCCCATAATTTTTAGCAATGGGGGTTGCCTGTAGTTAATAAGGTTGGCTTCAAATATTTGATGCTGAAATGTGATTTACGCAAACCCAAGGAGAATGTCATTTCCCGATTCATTTTCAATCTCAATTATCTATCTTTTATCAAATAAATAATAATTAATAATAATACTTATTAGATTTTAGGAAAATGACTGTTGATAGAAATAACTTCAATTACATCATCAGTTTCATAATTATTTGGCTATGTTTTATTAAGGTTATTTAACTTATATATTTTAAAGAAAATCATATATCTAATTATAACGCCTCATCAGAATTGAGTGAGGAATGCATCGAGGGGTATTTTATTTAGATTTATTTTAAAGTAACCCTAATCTAAATGCGCACGCCTCATCAAAACTAAGGTGAGACACATCAGACATTATGTGAGATGTAAACGCTTATGTAATACACAATAAGGTCAAAGCCTTATTGTGTATTTTCCAAATCATATTACACAATTTTAAATCATGTTATTTGTTAACTATGTTGGTTTACCTGGTTCAAGGTTTCTGGTATCTAAATGGTGGTATTTTATTCCAATAATCTTGAGCTAAACAACCTTTTGATTGTTGTGAATAAAATTTCATCCCTAAATCTATCATTATCTTGTATCAGTGTCACCTCAATTTACCCATAATCTATAGAGAAAATGAAAAAATAATAAACAAGTTGCAATCATAATCATATCCAAAAGACTAACTTCTCAAACCTCCAAAGCACTAGCCCAAACTTCCAAGGCTTAAGCTTTCAATCTATTTTTGAGATTAAGAGCATATACCAAAGGATAGACAAAATAACAACATTCTTGGATTGGAACTCATTTGTGGATGGTTGATCGAGTTTTATAGTATGATTTGAACATAGAAGTCTTACAGAAAAACCTATATAGATTAAATTACTATTTATCCTACATAATAGTGATACATAAACTTAATTAACCCCACAAAAAAATAAAATCTAAAATTGTAAACTATCCTACATAAAAGTATTCTAAGCAATTCAAACTAGTTATGACAATGAATTAATAAAATACTTTCTAATTTCTTTGAACAGAAGCTGCCGCCTATTTTCTAGTTTCGTGGATAATTTACAAACTATATTGGCATGCTAACATTATAATATTACATTCATGAATCATACAATTACAATAAAAATCTGCATTTATCAATTTTGCAATATAAAACTAAGTTTTGTGTATTATTTTGCTTGTAAGAAAAATGAAAAAAGAGTTGGATTCTCTAGCACATCATATAAAAGCACAACACAAAATTATTGAATGGCATTGTAGCATGTGTCTATACCATCTATAATTTCTGCACTTTAATAAAAAAATATTTAAATATTCAAGAGACTATTAAGTCAATTCATGAACGCAGATAGAAAATTGCCACTTTATGAAAATGGAAACTCTAAACGTAAGTAGGGAAGGAACCACTTTGAGAGGACCATAGAAAATTAATGATTACTTTAATGCATACAATATTCTTGAAAATAATGAAGTATCATATGCTAATACTTCAGAAACGTTAATAATGATGAAATAACAAATGTAGGACACACAACTCATGATAGAAAAAATCAAACTTTGGTTAAAATAAAATATATGTTCCCAAGTATCATACGCAAATACTGCTTATTCAATTTAATAATCTGCATCAAGCCTCACTTAATGCAAATGAATATTTGAATCGATTTGAAGAACCTTCATCAAGACCTCTGTTAGGGAAGAAGATTGGGTAACAAAGACCAAAGTTAAAAATGGCATGAGATTTGAAATAAATTAAAACCACCAACCTGATAAACTAGAGAAAGCCTTTCACAGAATCATTGAAAATGAAATACTTTGAAAGAATAAACAAAATAAAAAGACCTCTTCCAAAAACACTTGCACAAAAAGTTTGTAATATGATCACGAACTATCACAGTTTCTCCTAAGGACAAACCACCTGCTAGAAATTTTAATTATTTAAAGGGAAATTTACTTACGTGTAACACAATTCTCATATATTTACATATCTCACACCTAAACTTTCATATTTACACGCATAACATTCAAATCTTTAATGTCACATCAAAAATAGCACTATTACCACTTTTCATGCAAGTTTTAAAACAATAAAGTACAATGTATGTTAATATGAATGTTTAGGTGTGAGAAATGTAAATACATCAGAATTGTAAATGTCCCTTTTAATAATGAGGCAAAGATGGCGTTATTATGATTATCTAAAAAATCTAATTGAAACTATTCCCCCTAATTCTCTTCTTTCCCTCCTAGGAATTCTTCCCACAAATGTACAACTCCACTCTTTCAAGGAATAAAATGTCCCATTTTCTCATTGCTCATGGGCACTATTCCTGAGGCTTCTTCATAGAATGAGGTCATACCGGAATTATGAAAGACTTCCATAACGCTATTCACATGTAGCACATATGTATCTTTTTACCTACAGTGCCATGTATGCCATATTTAAGTCATTTTCTACATAATTATGAAACTTTTTTTAAATGTAATTTAAAATAGAACCAAAAGTCAGCTTACTTGTGAGCCTTTCCTCCAGTCCTTTCTCTCGATCACCGGCAACATATTTTCAGAATATCTGCCAGCACCAAGCGGGCCAGGATCTTCGAAACTGAAAGTAGAGTAATTAGTTAGTAAATAAATCATAAAATGATACCTAAGAAATATCTGACAGACATTCAATATTTTTACCGATATAGGAAGAATCCAATGCTTACCTGTCAACATAGCTGATATTTGTTTCCATGAGATAATCATATACATAGTTGAAGTTATATAATGGTACACAGCTGTAATATAGAAAAATGATACAAATATTTACATTTTACTTCAGAAATTTATAAATGAGCAGTAAAGAATAATTAAAATTCAAAAAAAAAAAAACAACACCTGTCAGATAGCAGCACGAAATGCTGATTATCAGCATCTTGGAGAGCATTTGCTAGGAGTCTTTTCTCAGCATCTACCATTGAAATTTGACCCCAAAACACCTGAACATATTTATAATGCATAATTAACAGTCTGCTCGTATAATCTATAATAGTTTAAAACACAAAATATATGCACACATCATTTTATTAACTCTATTCACATATTTTCAATAAAATTACTAAACAAATAATTTATGTGCATGCTCACAATTGATTTTCTAAGTTACTATTTTCAAATGTAAGATAAAAATTATTATTGTTGATCTACAAACCAAAGAACCGCCTAGAGATATGATTTCATCATTCATTATGAAGATGTGACCGTCAATCAAGCTTGATAAGAAATTGATTGCTTGTAATGCCTCATAAAAAGTATGGCTCTTACTTTTTTTAATAAAACAATTAAAATTATGATAAAATCGGAGCCAAAATCAGCAAACATATTATAAGAAATATGTTCAAAAACCCAAAATAGGGCCAATTTAATTAATCTCCAAGCAAATAAACAAGACACAATGAGTGATCTATTATTCAAAAGGTAGATAAACTCTCTACAATCCCTAAATGCCACTAGGCATAAGAAGACAAAAGGAGAACTGTAGGAATTTCAAAACATGAAAACAAATTATAGGTGATTAGCCCTGATAAATTACCCTCACAACACATTCAAACTTTCCCTCCAAAACATTCAAACTTTATAGAAAAAATTACTATTATTAACATATGTGGTTAATTTAAAATTTTAATGCAATTAATTAAGAAACACTATTATTAACATATATGGTTAATTTAAAATTTTATGAATAAATTTAAAACTTAATTGAGCCTCCAAGATCAATTTTACTGAATAAAATAAATGAATTGCTTAAATAGCTATATTTTATTTACATAAATCATATAATTTAAATTGGGAGATGAATCATTTGCCAGTATCACTAGATTAAAATCTAATTTAAAAAAAAAAGGAATTTTGACTTTTAGTTCAGCATGATACGCAAAATTAGAGAAATATTCTTGAGAATTGACTTTGGATGAAAATGCCCCACTACTGACCACACAGTACATATTTAAGCAGCTACAACTGACAATGATTTGCAAAGAGACGAATAAAAGTCAAACAAAGTTCGAACATAAGGGATATCATCTTCTAGAAAAATTCAAAACATTTTTGAAACCAACTCGAATATCTCTCTCTCTCTCTCTCTTGGCTGAATTCAACTAATCTAAGTCATGACTACAGCATTCTTGTGAACTGCTTATAAATATGTAAGTTGAATCCACTTGCGACACCTAGGTAGATATTGTGAGAATAACAATATTGATAAGCACATGCACACATTTATGCACATATAAAATAATTCTCAATTCAAGTCGATTAATTTAAAACTTGCATTTAAGGAAACTAATTTGATTTTTAGTTTAAATTTAAGCAATTACTGAACAAGTTTTCAATGTAGACCATAATTGTCACCCCTAGCAAATATCATAGGCAATGCTTTTGCTAAAAACCCCTATTTCTAATTTGTGCTTTTAAATCAAATCAAATAACAAATAATGTGAAGAAATAGATGGTCTCATTAGAGTATCATGGAGCTAAACTACATTTTCAGTTCTTCCCCTGAAAATAAAGTAGTCAGTTAATATAATATAGCATAAGAACATCCATAAAGATATATAAACATGTTGGCATGTGCAATAGGTCCATCAAATAAGAATCAAGGGGGCATTTACATACATCCCACACAATACTTATCTATTTACATACCTAACATTTACACTTTAATATTTACATTCATAACACTCAATCTTTAACATCACATCAGAAAAATTACTTTTACTAACCTTTTAAAAGTTAAATGCACATTTTTATGCATAAGCTCATAGCACCAAGGTTTTACAAATGTAAATATCAAACTTTAGGTGTTACATACGTAAATTCAAAAGAATTGTGTGGTACGTATTAAATTGCCCAAAATCAAAATACAAACAAGAAAACAATTTCATGTTGAATTTGTCAGGATTCTTCAAGTAGTGACCTACAAAGCCACACTCTTTTTTTTTTTTTTTTGACTTCTCAAGTGACACTACAAAGCCACACTCATTTTTTTTATTTTTTTGACTTTTCAAGTATACAAAAAATGATTTATTTCATCATTTTTCATAACAAAGTTCAAATCAGAACCAGATGCTGCAAGTCTTGAACATTGTAGTTTGGAAAAAAATTAGAAAGTACCTTGTCACTGTGAATTTCCCGGCCAATAAATAGTGGGCTCACATGAATTGGGTTTTCCCTTGAATAATGTACATAAATGGAGAACCTACCACCATGGCCCTGTATATAAACAACTTGGTAAAATGCAAGAGAAATCAACAAACATAAGGAAAAAGGCATATTAATTAATGATGTTCTGATAAGCACATATAGCATAATTTTACTCATCGTTCATTCCCATCAAGTAGAGCAGAGTAAATTGTATTATGCGGAAAAATCTTTTTAAACTAACATCTAGAACATAAATATTTTTTCAAACATGCCCTCCTTCACTAATACAAAACCCTAACAAACATGCAAATTTATTTCTACATGAGTTTCTTTGAACAAATGCAAAAGATCTTTCACAAAATAACCCTTTTTCCTTAAAATGATTTTCATGGCAAAGGGAGAAAAACTTTGCAGTTGTAATTATTTATGTATATATGATAGATGGTTCCATGAATGGAGACCATGAAAGAGTTTGTAAGAACATAAATTTTTACCGCAGACTTGGGAGCCTAATGCACATTTGATATAATTCAAGGTAGAGCTAAATCTAGAACTTTGACTAGAATTTGACACTCCAAATGCATCTATCATTGGGCAAAGAGAACAATCATAATCTGGCCAAATAAGAATAAACCAAAATTCTTATTTTAAAAATGTAATATTTTTAAAATACAATTACAACATAGCCCAAAAATTATTCCACATTAAAATATACATATATCCCATCAACAAATGTCATATCGTATCATCCATATGAATTATACGCTATATTCCCATGCTCCAAATTGTAGAAGAACGAACAGAGACGGTGGATCAAAAATATGAGCTAAGGAATTACCAGAAAAAATTTCTCCCATAGTTTCTCAAAAGGCAATGATCCCCTTGTCAAGAACATGAAAGCAATTTTAGAATTTTTTTTGTGAGCAATTTGCATGGACAGAATGTCCCCTATAACAGCCTTAGAGATGAGCTCCTCATCAGTTAGAACTCTAGCTGGTGCTGGTGGAAGCCAGTAGTCCAACTGGTTGCAAACTTTCGATAAAAGGTAGCAAGATGAATATTGCTGGGGCGGATGAAGATAGACAAAAATCAATGATAAGCACACCAGAGAGATTAGTGCAAGGATCCAAAGAGGCCTCTTTGATGAAGATTTCCCCCGTGGTGCAGCCATTATTGGAACATCCAGCCACCCCAATGCCCCTTTATTTAAAAGACTTCATCTTTAGGTATGCAACTTCTCCATCTTCATACCTTCTTCAACCGCAACCGACTTTCTTCAACTCACAAAATTACCACATACTAACCAATCACGGTTACAGAAACTGAAAAAATCACACCCAAAAAAAAAAATCTATTTAAAAGAACTCAAGTAGAGAAAGAATTCGAAAGAAAAGTGATGAATTAGAAGTTCAACAGCCTTATTGGAAGAAGGTTTAAAAAAAAAAGAACAAAAAGATGAAATTACGGGGAGGACGGCCTTGATCCCCCCTATTCATAGGAACCCTATCCGACCGCACCCCTTATTCTTCAATGCCGCCCATCAAGAAACAGTCATTAACTACTTTTCACGACGAAAAACTATTAAACCATGCGAAAACATGATTGGTTCCACAAATACGTCATCCAGATACGACAGGAGAAGGTAGATGAAGTAATGAAATTGGCACCCGAATTTACATCGAATAAAATCCCGGGCTTATTTTAACCGAAAATAAACAAAACCAGTCAAAGGTCAGAATTCCAAAATCAACCCTCTTCTCGATCTACAACATACTTCTCGAGAAACGAGCAACAATGGCCGAAGGCAAGTCGGGTCAAATTGAGTTGAAACAGACCTGAAAGTTTGAAGCCGAAGCGTACCGAGCTGGGAGAGCTTAGATTACGATAGATCGAGAAGACCGACGCAGAGGTTGATTCAACTTCTAGTTGCAGAAGTTTTCGCCGTCTTCGGGGTGCTCCGGCGGCCGCCGGCGAGTCGCTGGAGAGATCTCAGGTGGCTATTCGCTAGAGGCGAGTGCAGAACTTGAAAAAGTAGGCATGTGGTGATTTTGTTGGCTTTCTTCTGATTCGGTCCCTTACAATAAGCTTATTTGCATAACTACGCAAGGTAATGAAAAATCATCTTTGCCGGCAATGAAAAATCATCTTATATTAAATATGGGCCGTTAAAACGAGCAATGATATTAATCTGGCCGTTGCTTGAACATTTTTCTTATTATAAAATTTCTTTTATTTTTTATGAATAGTGCAGGATCAATAAAAAATGTCAAGATTTGGAACACCGAAAATAAGAAACATTTGCCGAACTTTAAATATGAAATTTCAAATTTTAGCATTTTGAAAGAGACAAATTGGTTCCTCTTTCTTTGGACCGTAAATTCGTAAATAGTACGAGCAATTAATGCTTATTTAATGAGGAAGCAATAAGGGGATATTAATCAGTAATCCGCATATAGAGTTACGTGTAGATTTCAATGAAATCATGTCATGTGAAGGTGTTAGAAAAAAAAATCAACCTGATAATATAAGAGAATATTCCCTCCATGTTATTTTGTGTTATTGAGTTGTTATTGTATGTTATTCAGATATTATTGTGTTCTGGGAATATTTTCGGTGTTTTAATAACACATCTATAATACTTGAATAAGACACAATAACACGTGAATAATACATAATAACACCTGAATAACACGAGAGGAATATTTCCTTGGGTTACCGGGCAATTTTTTTTTTTTTTTTCTGTCACCGTCATGTGGCGTGATTTCATTGGACTCCGCACATAACTCTAAGCGCGGAGTCCTGATGCAATATTTTCTCAATTTCATGTTTGGAGCATAAAGTAAATCATACATGAGTCCAATTAAAAGATATTTATTTTAGGGGAATTTACATATGTACCATACCATCCAATTCTTAGGTATTTACATGTCCGTCCAATTAAAAGATATTTATTTTAGGGGAATTTACCATACCATCCAATTCTTAGGTATTTACATGTCCAACACCTAAACTCACATAACAACAGCAAAAACAGCAAGCAATGAGCCCATTAAATGGGGTGAGTTGCATGAATCCTTTTTCTCCATTACGTCCTATTGAATGTCATATTTTCATTTCACTCTAATAAATTAAGATTTTTTTATTTATACAAATGCCCAAATCTTTCTAGGTCCGCCTCTGACTTCCTTAACATAAGTTGAATGTAAAAGATCTACTCTCCTAACTGGATCATTGGATGGTCGGCGTTTAACATGATAAAACTATCTAAGACGACTCTCTCTAAATTTGTTTGTCACATGAGCTACACCAATCTTATCACAGATATATTCATTTCGCATTTTGTCTTTGAGTGTAAAGCCACTCATCCATGTAGGCATTCTCATCCCGTAAACGCTTAACTTAATTTTATGCTTCTCTTTTAAAGCTCAACATTTTGCACCATAGAGCATTTTTGGTCTCACTACCATCTTATAAAATTTTCTTTTCAGTTTAAGCTGTGCTTTTCTATCACACAATAGGCGTGAAGCATTCTTCCACTTCTACCAAACAAGTTGAATTCTTCTAATAACATCCTCATCTATGTCACGATCACTTTGAACAATAGACTCGAGATATCTAAAGCGTCCACACCGTTTAATAATTTGATCACCCATAATTACAACTCTGTCAATAGAGCTATCACTACTAAAATTATATTTCGTGTATTCACTTTTAGTTCTACTAAAATGAAGGCCTATAGACTCATTTAACATTATATTAAGAAAATATCATCACTATCTTTTTAAAAGAGAAATATATATTTCAATGCATGGATTTATGATACCAATGTATTATAAGTTAAAATATCAAATTTTGTGCGTTAGAAATGTAAATACATAAAAATTGTGTGTGTGCATGAAAATTTCTCTTAATTATAAGATATAAATTTATATGATGATTATAATGAGACTATCTATATTTCAAAAGATTGTTGTCATATACTTTTATATAAATATCTAACAATTCAAATGGCTGTAAAAAAAACTCGATGTTCACAAACAGTTTATGTTCGACTATAATATGTTGCCAACAAATTCTCATAATCTGACACGATTCTTGATGCATGACACGAATCTCGAGGTAATTTTTATCGAGAAAAGTTCAAGTTCAATCAAACTTATATTCAAACTGGCTGACTCTATGAGATTGGCCCAATAATACTAAATTGGTATAATCTTAGTCAAATCGGGCTCAAATCAAGCAATTAAATTGCTTTTTAAAGCTTTTAGTGCATAATTGAAAGGTCAAACGGATTCCAAATCTGACATGCTTATAGTCAAATCGAATATTTCAACAAAACAAATCTAATGAGCTTAAGATCACCCAATTACAACATCATTAGGGCATTTAAGCGTCCACTGGAAGCCATTTGCTTGAGGGAACCACTTTGGGTCATCTTATGGAGTGGCCTGAATTCTCTCTTTATTTACAATCTAGACTCTATAAATAGAGTCCTATCCCCCTTTTGAAAGGAGAACTAGACTTTGAGCCAGAGAAATCAAAGCCTGGAGAAGAAGGGTTTGAAGTGCAGTATTCTGTTCTGCAGATTCGGCGAATACCTCCCACTCCGGCAGCCACAGCCGTTGCTACCAGCTTTGACAAACGTGCCACTAGCCAACTTCGACAGTCATCGCCGCCAACTCCAGTCACCACCTCTGCTTACGGTTACTGTCGCTTCTGACCAACATGACCTACGACAGTCATCGATTTTCGTCGATCACCATCATCTACCACTCGCTTCTTGCAGTAAAGTCTCTTGTGAAGCCACAACTTGTACTACAAAATCCCGGTGTACATCGTAGAGAAATAAGCCATCCCACATGACAACATGCCTCACATACGATGCAATGATGCATTCCGAATACGATGTAATAGCACATCATCTATATTGTGTAACGACGCCTCCCAAAAACGGTGTAACATTGCACTTTGAATGTGGTGCAACAACCCACCTCGATGAATGTGCAACTACACACCCACATATAGTGCAATGACTTCTCTTAAAGATGTTGTAGCAGCACACCCTATTACGGTGCAATCCATACCTCGATGACGATGTAATATTGTATCCATATAATGGTGCAATGATGTTTCTCTAAGATAGTGAAACAATGCACAGTGAATACGGTGCAACGACGCACTTCGATGACATTGTAACAACACACCCCACATACGATGCAATGTCTTCCTAAGATAGTGCAACAATGCATTCCAAATATGATGCAATTACACACATAAAAGATGGTGTAACAATGTACTGAATGCTATGAAAAAATGTACCCCCAATACAATGCAACAACATACTCAGAAGACGATGTAGCAATGCACTCTGAATACGTTGCAACAACACACACCCTAAGACAGTGTAACTACACACCCCAAATGAGGTGCAACGAGACCCCAATAACAGTATAACAAGGAACCTCGACTACTGTACAATGACACACCCCAAAAATGGTGAGCAATGCACCCCGAATATGGTGTAACGACACATCTCGATAAACGGTTTAGCAATGCTCCCCACATATGGTGCAATAAAGTCTCTCAAAAATGGAATAACAATGCACCTTGAATACGGTGCAACGACACATCCTAATGAAAGTGTAGGTGTATCCCTCATACGGTGCATCAATGCCTCCAAAAAATAGTGTAATAACACACATTGAATATGATGCAACAACACACCCCTGATAACAGTGTAATAACACACCCCACATACAATGAAACAATGCCTCCTCAAGATGGTGTAACAATGTATCTTGAAAATGGTGAATTTCTTCTGACACCTAAATCTCCCTCCTTGCTACTCTTGAATCCAATCCCTATAGTCTATGGACGTCATCGTAGCTCACCACCATAGCTTATGTGATCAACTATGACCTACGTAACGATGTCATCGGGCAACTCCCAACTCCGACTCCTGTAACCTACATATGATATCACAACTCACCACTATGGCACATGTGACCAAATACGGTCTGTGTGGCACATAGCTCGTGTAACTGACTCCGACTTCTACAACATATAGACGTCATCTCAACTTATCGCTATGACCTACGTGTCTTACAAGTCATGTAACTCTCCACTATGGCCTTCACAGCCAATGACTGTCATCGCAACTCACATTTATGACCAATGTGATTAACTACGACAATGTGGTTTACAACTAGTCTAGCTCCCGACTCCAGCCTCTATGGCCTACCGATATCATCACAGCTCCTCACTATGATCTAAGTCACCAATTATGATCTACCCACAGCTCGTGCATCTCGTGACTCTAACCCATGCGGCCTATGAACATCACCACAACTCACCACAACGGCCTATGTGATTAACTATGACATGTGGTTCATAGCTCGTGTAGCTCCCAACTCCTACCTTTGCTCTACGAACTTCATCATAGCTAACCACTACGACCCATGCGGCCAACTAAGACCTAAGTGATCCATAGCTTGTGTAGCTCCCGACTCTGGCCCTTGCGTTCTACGAACTTCAACACAACTCACCACTACAACTTATGTGACAAACAACGACTTACATGGATCACTACTCCCGCAGTTTCCTACTATGACCGCTATAGCTAATTGATGCTCCTGAAGAAATAATTTGTAGCTTACACAACCAACTACTATCAAAACTTTCAACTATGACCTATACGACAAGCTGACACTACATCCACTATCTACAATATTTACAGCGGACTGTTGTCCCATAGCAATCAACTACGACCATTGCAACTTACTATTACTACAAATTATACATTACAGACAGTCTACTTCTATTATCAATGAACTATTGTCGTACATTTACGATAATCAATTTTCTAACTCCAACTTCCCTAATTCAGGAGAATAGCGGACAAATATACTCACCTTTCATTGTGGATTATTTCAATTAGGCTGAGCTCTGCGGTTCTTTCCCCTTTCCATTGTTTTCCATGTATAAGGTGAGGTGTCTCCTCTAGTTTACTTCTCTCTAATTATATTGATGTGTGTTGGAGTCTCGTACAATTCTAAAATGTTAAATAATTCATTACTCTACCATCGCAGACCTTCTGACATGCATCAAACTCATTGAGTAGCTCATGTTTGAACCGTTCATTTAAGTGAGCCGAGCATGAACAAATTTTTTAAGCTTAAATTATAATCGAGCTGAAACAAATAATCATTTGTTCGATTGTGTTAAGCTCGTTTTATCTCGAAAGAAGAAAATTATATATATTATTATATAATAATAGATTACATAGATTTACATCTCATATTAAATTGCTACAGCTCGTATGGTTATGCAATTTTGTTCCTTTTATTATATAGGAATAGTGCAGATTCTAACCCAACGTCCTACATCTATATTCCCATTTAATTTAAATGAGATAAAATTCTAGCCGAACACAAATAAGAATATGTTAACATAATCGAACGCGAACACAATGTTCACGAGCAATTTCAAACACGAGACAATTTCACACAAAATTTAAGTTTTAGCGAGTGAATGCAAGTCATATTTGAGCTCAACTCATTACAACCCTATCCACAACCACATGAAAATACCAAGTCAAATAACTAAAATTCTAATAATAAAAAAAGGATTTTTCAGGAAACGTTTAAATTCTAATAATAAAAAAAGGATTTTTCAGGAAACGTTTGAGCATTCCAAAATGTACTCCAAACAATCAAAACTTGGTCTGTAAGAGAAAACTCAAATTTGTTTTCTTTCATTTAGAATTAGTATTTGGAATTATATCATATTTCTTATTATTTATATTATTCATTATTCATCTAAGAAATGGCTTATTAAACATATTTTATGCATGTCGATTATTGAATACGAAATTATTCGATAGGTCAAACTACTTGAAATTACGAGATAATCAAATTAGACCAAAATTATTAATGTCTCGAGCAAATTATTACAAAGAACGAGCATATGATCACTTAATTCTCATATATTTACATATCTAACCCTGAACTTCAAATTTTATGTGTACTTATTTGCAGCATAGTGATTGAGGGTGTAATTTTTCACCACCGAGAGGCCGCCGGTTTGAATCACACAGATTATTCTTTGAGCTCTTTTACATTTATGATGTTTTAAAAGATAAAATAATTGTATTTTTTTATGTGATATGAGAGATTTAAGTGATATAAATATAAAAAAATATAATTAAAATTTTGGATATGTAAATAGGTAAAGAATTAGTTGGTATGAATGTAAATAACCCCAAAATGAAGAACAAACCGAACTCCGGACATAGAGATACGTCTGGAGTCCAATAAAATCAAACCACGTAAAGGTGATAGAAAAATTTAAGAAAAAAATTGTTTTAGCACAAGGGAATATTCTCCCGTGTTATTCCATGTTATTTAGGCGTTACTGTGGTGATATTTATGTATTATTGTGTTATGAGAATATTTTCGGTGTTATAATAACGCAATAACAAATCAATACCACCACAATAACACCTGAATAATGCATAATAACACGGGATGAATATTCCCCTGTATTACCGGGCCAGATCATAAGAAAACGAGTTTTTTTTTTTTTCTTATCAGCTCCACGTAAAGGTGATTCATTAGACTCCAGGCGTATCTCTACGTCCGGAGTCCGACCGTAATAATTTTTCCAAAATGAGTAATATTTTGCATGCTCCATTTGTTGCATGTGGTGTTTTAACACAACATTCTATATTTTGCATAAATGGCAATTATAAGAATAAGAGCTGAATTGAGTGATTGTATGGTGATGATGTTGGTGTGACTTGAGTTGACATTGAATTAATCTGAGAGCTTATTTGAGATCATTACAAATTTCAGCTGTAGCCATTACAAATTTTCATTTGCAATAACAAAGAAATAAAGCATCGATATGACAAAAGAATGTAATTGCAAACACATTTACTGCAAACAAAAAAAAAATGAAGGTTGTAATTACATACATATCACCCAAAACTTGCTATTTACAAATCAAAACGGCCCTTTCGATCCATTTTTCAAATTCTCGCTCGATTATCAAAATTTATGGTAAAACCCAACCAATACTTCTCAGTTTTTTTCAAACCAATGATTTGATCGTGACACGCATAAATACATCAGTTCAGAAAAAAATCTCGAGGCGTTTAATTTGTAATAATCATTGTTTATGTAATTTTCCAAAACAAATTTCCATGACTAATTTATTATCCTTGCTCCATTCTTTGGTCTAGAAGCTCATAAATGGTGAGTATTGTTAATTCTAAGTTATTGATGGATGTTTGTGGATTCTTCTGTCATTAGCAGGTAATATATATGTACAAAATCCATATACAGTAGAGGAAAACAATAGAAAACAGTTTTGCCTGAAAAATAAGATGGAAAATTTACATACATGCCGCTCAATTCCTATGAAATTATGTATCTAACACCTAAACTTCAATTTTTACATACATGCCACTTATGCTTATGCGTATTCGTTTAGAGATGTATTTTACTTTTTAAAAGTAAAAATGGTGGCATTTTTACGTGATGTAAGAGATTTGAGTGGTATAACCATAAAGAGTAATACGTAGGAAGCGGTTGGATGTATATGGTAAATCTTGGCTGCCGCTGGGCCACGGGCTTCGACCCGCGGCTGGCGTTCCGTCAAATTCACGTCCCGCCGCGCGCGGGACGTCGAAACAAACAGAAAATTTTGGCTGCCTGCCGCCGCGAAGCTTGCGACCGCGGTCCCAAACGGGCCCTTATACGCCACCATGCTTGCGTTTACGACAATTTGGCGCTTTATCCCAGTTAGCATTCTAGCTTGAAAATTACCAATGAATAAAGATTGTGTTATGAATTGATATTTAATTGATGCAATAAATAATAAACTAAATAAACGAAAGAACACACATATTTTATATGAAAAACTCGAGATGAGAAAAACCGCTACCAGCAAATGAGAACGATTCACTATATCAAATAAGAGTTTACAAATAGCATTCTAGCTTGAAAATTACCAATGAATAAAGATTGTGTTATGAATCGATATTTAATTGATGCAATAAATAATAAAATAAATAAAAGAAAGAACACGCATATTTTACATGAAAAACTCGAGACCAGAAAAACCGCTACCAGCAAATAAGAAGGATTCACTATATCAAATAAGAGTTTACAATTACATAGTAGAGATATTTATAGTTTTAGCAATAATCCT
>NW_018164715.1:269573-281318 GCF_001263595.1 Phalaenopsis equestris | reverse complement strand
ATAGTAGAGATATTTATAGTTTTAGCAATAATCCTTTAAAGTAAATAACTAGAAGAGATAAAATAGAGAAGAGCGCACAGATTACAATCTAAAGGTTATTTTAAGTTTGTTCTAATTGTTGAAACATTCAATCCGCGTGTCATAGTTTTTCTCTAGAGCCTTAATCCGTGCGAACATAATTTTATTTATGTGATGATAAACAGGGCCCACAAAGTTCGGGTAATAAATGTAGCAAAAATTACCTTGGGGTGAATTTTCAATGAAAATAGAAGATAACTTTCGCCACCTATTCCACAAAGCTCTAACGCTCACAAATGAATACTAACTAGGTCTAAGCAATGCTCAAACTTGGCTATTTAAAGTGTTTTAGTCATCAAATCCGCAAGATTATCATGAGTACTGATCTTGCTCACAATACTATCACGGCGAGTGATAACTTCACAAAAAAAATGATAATGAACATCAATGTGCATAGTTCTCTCATAAAACATCTGATCTTTAAGAAGATAAATAAACAATCGTACCAAATCGACCACTCAACAGGTTTTGGGACATTTTCAGAGTGGATCAACGATCGCTCCATAGAACACTTCAACCCTCTGTGAAAACATTTTGCTCAAAGAAAGACTACCCATCAGATTATGGTAAAGAAAGACTACCCATCAGATTATGGTGATGCACTCTTTGTCAGATGAAATTATCATTTACTAAGGATAATGATGTCTTCACCTGGAGTTCCCTCAAGAATGCCAACCGAGTGAAATTAGGCGACCCGTTTGAGCAGTTACGAATGCGAACGACTCCAACAACAATTACAAAGGCGAAACGATGCCAACAATGATGGGCAAAAGATATAAACTTCATTTGCAAATATGTAAATGTATAATGATTCATTAATCACTTGTAATGTTTCCCTTTAATCAACGACAAACATATAATTTATTAGGTTTCACCTATCACCTATAAATAAGGGGTCATTTCTTCACGAAACTGCTAAAAAAATTCTAAGAAAACTTAGTGTGTGTTTTATTTTCTGTACTTTATTTTCTTTATTTACCTATTCCTCTCATCTACACGTCTAACGCTCTATCGCTTGGGCATGCCCCAAGTAACGTTTTGGGATTCAACATTATTATTAAAAATTTTATCATATTAATATACATAATGTTATCTTATTTAACAAATCCTATTTTTATTTAGAGTATTAGGCCTTTTGACGTGAGAATAAAATGTTCAATCACTGGGCCACCATCTGCACCAACTGTCACTTGACATCACTCTTCTGTTGTTGCGCACTTCTACTTGTTGTCACGAAAATAAATAAAAATAATAATATATTGACCTATAAAAAAATTATCTCAAATAAATAATAGCAAAATAAAATGTAAATATAAAATAAAAACAAAAGATATTTAATTATCTAAATTGAGTTTATTTACGTAAATTTTTATATGAAAATAGAAAATCATCAGTTGGATAGTTTGTAAATATATGGATTTTTCGGGTGGTCCGTACATAATCATCCAAAATATGAATGCGTGGGCCTTGAAATAAACCTTAGACCTATAAATCTATGAGAATTGTGTGGTATGGATGCAAATGTCCCCAAATAGTTAAGCAGAGAAGGGAATGGATGGCGAACAGAGCTGCGGCGTCGGAGACGGAGGCCTTCTCCTTCGCGCTGCCGACACGCATTCGAATTGCACGTTGCCACTTAAGCTCGGAAGTGCGATTCTTCAGCAACTTCCATGGCGCGAAAAACTCTAATGAAAGAGCAGGTGAGAGGAAAAAGAGATTCTAATTGCAGAGAAAAACAGAGCAAAGATCGATTCATATCGATCGATTCATATCAACATTGGAGTATCTACATTGGAGGTTCGAATTCGAGCGTTCATCTTGCCCTTGTCCCAGAAGGAAAACAGCTACGCGAGATTTGTTCATCAGAGCAGACATTTGATTTTTTTTTTTTTTGTGAATTTTAGCCTCCTAAATCTGAAATGGGCTCCGATAAAGATCCGTACGTGCTGCATTTGATTAATAGGGCTTACAAACCATTCTTCCAGCAATTTCCAGCAAAATGTTTGTATATTTTTTTATTTTCTTTAGCATTTCTATACACCAGGTACATAGATGAAGGCGGGGAGGCGCTCATGGATTCATATGGCACTCATTCGGATAGGCAGACCTCGCATTACACCGGAAATCAATTTGACATTGAAAGCGGCGACGAATGGCGTATTGAACCTTCGCCCACACCGGCGCCTGTTGAGAACAAGCTCAGAAATCCGAGGAAGAGGTTGGTGAAGAAGAGCGCTGCCGAGAGCTTATCCGAACGTAGCGGGAACCCAGCCGGACAGGCGTTTGGTGGTGATGAATTGGATGATTGGAAAGAGGAGGAACCGCTGAAGAAAAGAAGGTCGTCGTCGGGAAAGAAAGGGAAGGAGTTGTGCGTAAAGAAGAAGAGAAAAGTGTTGCCAAAGGAAAGTCAATTTGGTGCAAAAGCATCTTCTTCCGGATCAAAGGGTTATGGAGTTGGTTCAGCTGATCATGAAAGTGATCCTGAGCTGCACGAATTCTGGAACAATGTCGCCGGTCATGATTTAGAGGTCTGAGTTTTTTTATTTGCTAAAGTGAAGATTTACTGCTAGCTAACTGATTCATCTTTTTTTTTTCTTTTTTTTTTTTTTTTTTTTTTTTTTTTTTTGGAAAATGTTTGTTTTTTTGAGGGGGGAGACAAAGTTTAAGGAGAGGGACGAGACAAACATATTAGAATATTTTGATATATATCAGTCAATTTTTATGTATTTTCATATCTAGCAATCAACACTCAAATTTCACTTTTTACATACATAGCATTTATGCATGAAAATGTGTATTTTATTTTCTTTCAGTTAAAATAGTGATATTTTTGATGTGTTATGAGTCAAAACGAGTTGTTAAACACTTGTTTAGACAAGAAAATTTTGATTAGTTGTAGCGGAACCTTGTGTTATGTCCTTTTTATCTTCTTCTTGTTTTATTAGTTTGAAATTTCAAGAGGATATTAGCCCAATAAATGTAAGAGAGTTGCCCCCATTTCATTGTATAGGCCATTAAATTTATAGTTCATGTTGTTTGAGCTCTTTGGGACTCATTTCTAGTGCTATCAATTAAGACCCATTTGTTGTGATTTTTTGAACTTGTTAGATGCTTAGGGGAGTTGTTGGAGATAAGCTTGTAAGGTTGGAGCTTCATCACATCGAATAAACTTAGGATTTTAAATATTTATAGGGAATCTTATGAGACTGTAAACTTCAATACGTCATTCGTCACTTCCAAAATGATCAATTTGATCAACCCCAATATCATGAGCAAAAGCATCATCATATGCTCATGATTTTGTTGATGATGTTGTGGTTGATAAAATTGATCATATTGGTAGTGATAATGAAGCTGAATTTATTGGGGATGCTCCACAAGTTTTATTTCCCTCATTTGCGTTTATCTAATTTGTTTTTTGGGTCATATGTTTTCTCATTTGACGAATTATGATTTGATTTTATTATTAATGTTTTCCTCGAAGTTTTAAATATTGTACTTAATCTCTCATTGATTTACTTTGTTACCTCACTCGTATAACTTACACGGTCTTCATGCATTGCAATTTTTTTTTAATGCCTAACATTTGTGATGAACTTATAGGCCGAAGAGGATAATGAGACGAATGAGTTCCTTAAGATTGGTGAAAAGATGGTGCAAATTGAAACATCACCCGTTGAGCTTGCAATGATTGTTGAAAATCTCATGGCTGAATTTGAAGTTACAGTTGAAGAAGATGTTGAGCTGAATAGGCAAAATAAGCCAGCTATTAATAAACTCAAGATGCTACCACTTCTTCAAGAAGCCCTTTCTAAGTAAGATAGATACCTGCAGCTTAGCAGTTTTTCATTCTCTTGAATACTTCACTATAATAATTTCGCTAACTCTCATTAAATTTTGATTTTTTCTGAACCTTCCTTGCACCGTTTCTATTGTAGGAAGAAACTTCAGCTCGAATTTTTAGATCATGGAATACTTACACTTCTAAGGAATTGGTTGGAACCTTTGCCAGATGGGAGCTTACCTAATATGAATATTCGAACTGCAATATTACAGTTACTCTCTGATGTATGTATAACCCTCATCTCATAGATTATTTTTAATTTTGTTGTATATTTGACTAACTTAATCGGAGATTTATTGTACATTTTATGAAAAGATTTTCGTGAAAGATTTTATGTTTTTTTTTTCAAGTTATTTATCTGCTTGCTCTTCTTGATGATAAATTTTTTTGGACTTCAGTTTCCAGTTGATTTAGAGCAGTATGATCAGAGGGAACAACTTAAGAAGAGTGGCCTTGGAAAGGTTAGGCCTCATAATTTCATTGCAACAAAGTTGTAATATGCCTCAATTAATGAAAAATAACATGCAAAATTTAGTTTTTCCTTGGCACAGGTTATTATGTTTCTATCAAAATATGATGAGGAGTGTAATGCTAATAGGAAGCTCGCTAAAGAATTAGTTGAAAGATGGGTAAGACAGACATACTTAGTAGATTATAATTGTTGTCATTAGCGTTTCTTATTTTGGAATCTATTTGATCTTTGCTTAGAGTAATCGTAAAATTTTTGTTGTCAGCAAAATTGAACATCTATCTTTTCAATCATTTTTTATGATAGAAATATTTTACGGTAGGACAAATGATGTGATTATGGTTCCTTAATGCAATTACCATGTTGTAATGGGTGTAAATCACACAAAGGAGTTAAAATGATTTCTAGATCATAAAACATCAACTAAGTCAATAAATTACTTTATGACAATGTAATGATCGAATAAATTTGAAGAAATTAATGAGAAATTTGAACTTTACAAAATCAAATGATAAACTTTACAAAATCAAATGTTTACAAAATCAAATGATAATTGTAATTTATCACCTTAATAGTGTCACCTTGAGCCAAATTAAGAGCTTTTAAAAGCCAATAATAATATATATAGAAGAAATTGAGCCAAGCAAAGAAGTTATGGAACTGTGAAATCTATGCCTCAAAATTAGTTTAAGTTGACGATTCCTCTCTTAGTTATACAGTCAAATTAGCTCCACACAATTAGGAATCTCTCCCTTAATTTGCACACAAAGTAGAAAACTGTAAGAAAATATTTTTATTCAACCAAAGAGAATTAGTTTGACTCATAACAACTATTTATGGACTAATCATTCATGAGTGAGTGGAGGTGACATAACAGCTATTTGCCCAGACATATTCCAAATTGCCTTCAAATTTGGTGCTCAATCGAATATAGCAATTTAAAAATTTGAAGTACTTGCTTCAAATAATTTCTGAGTAGCTCACTTCCCGTAATTTTGTTCCTAAGCAATAACAATAGCTATTGATAGTGTTGAGATTTATATCTAATTTGAAAGTGTTAACCTTTGTAAGCCCAAGAAATGAATATAACATGTTTTTCACTTCAAAATAATTCTTTATAGAATGAGTGTCTAATGGTTGATTAGTGTGACTTCGTGGGCAGATTGTTCATCGCGAAATATGTTTTTCACTTCAAAAAATTCTTTAGATAGTGACAATGAACAATGACAATACCAAGAAAATTGCTAACCATAATGACAAACGATAGATGTCATTAGATGGTGACAATTGAAGATGAGACTTCAATTCTGTGAAAATGAAAAGCCATAGCTTGCATAAATCTACCGGACTTCGGAAATATCTGACTATGAAGAATTGAATTTCTGATGTGCATCAAAACAATTGAATTTCTGTTATGACATCAAAACAATTGAAATCATATTTAGTACTTGGTTTGAACTTTGGTAATTGAACTTGAAGGTATTCAAGAACCAAATAAACTTCATTTCATGTCAAACCATAACGATCAACCTTTAGGAATTTGCAAATAAATTGTTACTTAAGGTCACCGTCAATGACATTTAACAAACTAATGTAATTCTAAAATAAATTAAATTTATTAAGGACAACAAATAAACTTCTCTCATATTATTACGTGATGCTATGCTTCTGGTCAAAATAAGCTTGCAAATTTGTATGAAATTTGTCCAAATTTGGCTGATCGAGCTTCTAATTTGACATTTGTAATCTACTAAGCAAATAAGGTTATAGAGTTTGTTATTTTGCAACAAATTATTGGCACTTTATGATCTAGTTGATTGCAGAGTAGAAATTTAGATTTATTCATTGATTTTTTTCTTTTATATTTTTGGCTGTTTCACAAATATTATAATGAAAATTTCTTTGGATGTGAAATTCTTTTTTGGCTCAAGTGTGATCCTTAAAATTCTTCCAGGATATGATGTCTGTGTTCGAGTGCAAGAATGCAGATGTTTGTTTTTATGCACCCGTTTTTACGGGTTATCTTCTCATTGCTCTATTTCATCATTTCCAACAACATGCTATTGGATTTATTCTGTCACATACTTGGATTCTGATTCTATGCTTGAAATCTTAGCCTACATAATAATTTTTTATTTCTTAAATTTTATTCCTTTTTTTTCACTAATCTATGCCAACTTAAGTTTTTTTCTATTTTCTTTTGGTCATTTTTAGTATCAAATGATTTTCTGTGTTAGACTGCTTGTTTTCTTGAAGCTAATTTATGTATCTGTTATGCCCTAGGTTATCCATTTCTCTTAGAAGTGAAAGAATACATCCTCTTATTATTTATTGGGGAAATTTACATACCTAGCACACAAATCTTTTGTATTCACATATCTCACATTTAAACTATCATACATAGCACTTTGCTCCTTTAAAACTATGCATGAAAAGGTGTATTTCATTTTTAAAATATGATAATAATGTTATTTTTGATGTGGTATTAAAAGTTGAGTGCTATGTGTGTAAATATGAAAGTTTAGGAGTGAGACATGTAAATACATTAAAATTGTGTGCTATGCATGTAAATACCCCCTTTTTTTTAATTTTCATAATAGCATTTGTGTTAGTTTGTTTTAGGAAAACCTTATAAATTGATGAGTTTTGCATCAACAACAATGTTTGCTAGAAATGAAGATTAGTTTCATTTTATACAGTTGTCATTGTCCAATTTTGGGTTTTGGAATTTCATGTTCTACTTAATGTCTTATTATACTTTTGATTTGGAGTACCTAAAATAGTTATTACTGACCATTAAGATTTTGTTTATAAATATTACAGAGTAGATCAATATTTAACAAGAGCACTAGATATGAGGACCGGCGGAGTTATGAGGACGAGAGAAATCCTCATAGGAGGACAGCTCCAAAGTACTAATGCCCTCCTTTTTTTTTTAGTGACATTTACATACATACCACTCAATTCTTATATATTTATGTATCTAACACCTAACATTTTACATTTATATCACCCAAATCTTTCATATCATATACAAAATATCATTATTTTTGCTCTTAAAAAGTGAAATAAATGTTTTTCATGCATGTATAAGATGTCATTTATATGTGTGAAACTTGAAGTTTAGGTGTATGTAAATATAGAAAAACTGGCTGGTATGCATGCAAATGTTCCTTTTTTTTGTTATAAAGTTAATATACATTTAAGTGATTTATCAATTGACATCATACTTAATCTTTATGGCTCCATTAATGTTTTATTTAGAAGACATGCGAACAAATCTCCAGAAAAGAAATCAATAGACGATGATATTGATGAATTTTCTCAGTAAGTTCTTTTGGATGCTGCATATACCTTCAAAAATATTCGGTTTATTTGTTCATCTCACGTAATTTTTCATTGGGTTTAGGAGGAAAAAAATATGTCAGACTTCTCTTAGAGAACGTGCTTCTCTGCCAGAACCATTACCATTGGATTTCGTTGTGCGTCCGCCATCAAATGTAAATTGGGAAGAAGTACGCGCACGAGCTATTAACGCAGCTATGAGAGCCAAGAAAGATAAGATGCATCGAAAGGTTCATTTATTTGCTTCTAACATACATTTTAGAATCTCAATCTTTTGACTGAATTATTTTACTCTTTAAAGTTACAAAAATAGTGATTTTTTTTAGAAAAGATATTTTAAAATTGTTAAAATGAATTAATTAATTGAATTAAGTTATTATAATTTTGAAATCTTAATAATCATATCATTGTTTATTGTCTTAATCTTATGAAGCTTTATAATTATACATGCCTTCTATTTGACTTATTATAATTAGGGATTCTGAAGATTTTCCAATATTCTTATTCTATCGGATAATAATTCATTTACTTGCTTGTTAATTTTAACCTTTTTTTTTTCTTTAATTTTTAGGGCATTTACATACATACCACTGAATTGCTATTTATTTACGTATCTAACCCCTAAATCTCTTATATCACATTAAAAGCACTACTATTTAAACTTTTAAAAAATGAAATACATATTTTCATGCATAATTAAGGTGATGTATATGTAGAAATTGAAGTTTAGGTGACATGTAAGAACATAAGAATTGAGTCGTATTTATGTAAATGTTCTCTTTTTTTACATTGAAAATATTTATCATTTATGTTAATACCTTCACATTTATTTAATTTGTTTTGTTGATTTACTTGAGTTTCCTTGCTTGTTTTACTCTCTTTTTTACAGGGTCGACGACCTTTTGCACCACCAGTTGCTCAAAAGAAGCGTCCTTTGTTTAAAGTGCAATCTTCGGCGTACTAAAGAACCGAGTTCAAAGGTGAGCTTTTGTATTTGAAGATCTGCAGCTGATTGCTTCACACACACACACAAATGTTGATGTAAGATCATCTCTGAGGATTTGTTGTGAGACAATCTTTTTTTCCAAAATAATTTTTATATGTTTTTGTTTTTTATTTCTAAAAATAATTAAGATTTTTTAAAAAACATTCAAAATATTTTTTTAAATATTTTGAGTTTTTTTCAATAATAATTTTATTTTATTTTATCAATTCTATTTAATTTTAAATTAAAATATAAACACAATGAAATAGAAAAAATAAAAAATAAAAATAATTCCAAATAATCTTTTAATAATTAGAAAGTGTTCATGCTACAAAAAAAGTTAAAATCTGGATCCACGAGAGCCAGTTTTTTTCATGTCTTCTTAGCTTTTCTATTTGTATCCTATATGCTTTTTCTCAAATTCTGTAAAATTTTTTCTATGGCATAAATTCACAAATTTTTATTAATTTTTAGTATTTTTTTTGGAGATCCTGGATGCGGTTTGGAGTTGTTACTAATTGGGGAGCTTTATTTTGACATTTGTTGAGCTCTTGCCTTCGTTGGGGAGATTTTTTCGTTGGTTACAGTTGGAAGGGTGAACTCTTTCATCTTTGATGATTGGTTTGCATTGCTGCTGTTTCCAAGTGCTCATTGTTCTATATCAAGTTGTGTTTTGGCCCAATTAATGTTGTTGATTGGTGAAGTTGATTGTTTTGGTTGTCGTCCTTTCTATTTCTATTCTCATTATTGACCTATTATTTATTAGTTTTTTGTTTATTTATCTATTTTTAGAGTTGTAATTCGAGTATTTGGGCGAGTTATTCTTATGTCATTGAGTTGCAATTTTTTGTATTTCATTCCATGTAGTTGGGCGTGACCCTCATTTTCTCTCATAATTTTTTTAATGTCATATTGCTACTCAAAATAATTCATAGTTGATGCTTAATTTCGGCTATATTTCGTGCTATCCTCATAAAATTTATGTTTATTTATGTTACTAACATCAGATGCACCACACATAACAGATTGCTCAAAATGTACGATAAATGAAAGAAAACTTCATTTGCATGCATCGATACAACACTTAATTCATAAAAAAAATAGCACTTCTCAAATTTATTTTTATAAAGATTTATTATTTGATCATAGATTTAACCAAAAAATAATTTTTGTGTGTAAAATGGATGTTTGTTTTGAAGATTGGTTTAATCTTATAAAATAATTCTTCTATTAGTTACATAAAAAATAGATTAATAGTATGCTATTTTATTATAAGGTTTGTGATAAATATCATTATTACTTTTGATTTTAATATAAATTAAAATTTCATTACTTAACATTACTTAAATATAGTAAAAATGTCATTGAGTTTTGAAATCTATTTTGTAAAATGTCATTGAGTTTTTTATATATTAATTTGCAATACTTGGAACATCAAATCTAAAAAATCTTTAGTTAATTCGATAAGGATAGATTTGAGTTCGGTTCGATGCTTACGTAAGAATTTTTGTAAATCTACTCATTTTAGATTTCAGAATATGTTAAATTGGCGAAAGTTTGAAATCACTATTATTTTTATTTTATTTTTTTTTCTTATATATTTGAAAAAAAATTATTTTTGATATAATTAAATCCATCCTCAATGCATACATCAATTTTAGACATTAAATATAAATTCATTATATATATATATATATGTTAAATCTATGATAAAATAATAAGATTGATCAAGGATAAGAGTATTCTAAGTTGCACCACAGGTTAATGGAATAAACTAAACTAAACTAAAGCAACATACTTCAGTTTCGTTTTGCAAAAAATTAAGAAGATTAATACAATGAAAATGGGTCAGATTATATTGCTCTAATTATCATTTCCATGGCATGAATATATTTTATGTGTCATATGACTTGCACAAGTCAAGCCAAAAAGAGACCTGTTATTTTATAAAAGAAAAAGGTTGATTTTTATTTTCTATTAAAGTCACAAGGGAAGTCAGCAGGGATTATGCTTATGAGGTCTATATATATGATAAAATCATATGCCTTAATTGTTAGCTTGTTAGCCCTCACAAGGCTCATCTTTTTTACTTCCCAACACATTATAAACACTCAAAGTCAAAACAATTATTGAAGATCTTTGTCACGTATTAATTTTAAAAGCATTTCATTATTTTATTCAAGTAGCTTGTGGCACTGTATACATTATGCAAACAAATTCCTAAAAGAAGAAGTCATTTTTATAAAAAAAATATATACACGAAAACATGCTAGCACGAATCTCAAAAGAATTTAACAAACACAGAAGACGTGACATAGCAATACAGGACCCACTGAAAAAGTAACCCACATGGGGCTCGAACAGTCAGTCATCAACTCATGACAATCAACTCAGACAACTAGAGGGAATAAATCGACTAGCATCGAAAGCCGAGTCGTTGAAGCTAGTAAGTACCTCCCGGAACTCGAGTTAACCGTCCATGTCCACCAGAAAATTTCTACAACATGTGGGACATCAAAATCCGTCTGACTTCGCAGGGTTGTCTGACCAACTACACCCGCATTGTGAAATGTTCAGATAACCCTACTAGAACAGTCAGGTGACAAGATTGGCCGCTCATCTTTGTCATCCAGCTCACCGGGTCGAGTAACCCAAAAGGTCCATGGGCCACACAAAGGCTAAATATATACAACACCATGTACAATCCATATTAAAGTAGGGTTATCTATGTAATTTTGTGTAACGTGCATTTTCTCTCTTTAAATAAGTGGCAATTCTGTAAATGATGGTTGTACGATCTTAGCCAAAAACGTCCAAAAAGGTCAATGTACTCATTCTAAATTACTGTTCACTAGTGCTCATTAATACGCTATATTCTCTATTTCTTTCTTCCATTTTGCGCTCTTTTGCTAGCGTGTGACTCGGAGGAGAAATTTAGATGCAACATCCTAAAAAGTGCGGTGAGCGCAAAATCATGCCACCAAGAATAAGAGCACACAGGGGTGAAATATTGACCTATTATTT
>NW_018164715.1:233631-269442 GCF_001263595.1 Phalaenopsis equestris | reverse complement strand
ACTTCGCAGGGTTGTCTGACCAACTACACCCGCATTGTGAAATGTTCAGATAACCCTACTAGAACAGTCAGGTGACAAGATTGGCCGCTCATCTTTGTCATCCAGCTCACCGGGTCGAGTAACCCAAAAGGTCCATGGGCCCCACAAAGGCTAAATATATATAACACCATGTACAATCCATATTAAAGTAGGGTTATCTATGTAATTTTGTGTAACGTGCATTTTCTCTCTTTAAATAAGTGGCAATTCTGTAAATGATGGTTGTACGATCTTAGCCAAAAATGTCCAAAAAGGTCAATGTACTCATTCTAAATTACTGTTCACTAGTGCTCATTAATACGCTATATTCTCTATTTCTTTCTTCCATTTTGCGCTCTTTTGCTAGCGTGTGACTCGGAGGAGAAATTTAGATGCAACATCCTAAAAAGTGCGGTGAGCGCAAAATCATGCCACCAAGAATAAGAGCACACAGGGGTGAAACGAGACATGAAAATATGGATTGAATTAGGGAATTTGTTTAGTAGCAAATTCAGTAGGGGCAAATGGTGGAACTAACTCGATTAGTGCTAGGAGGAAGGGAGCAAGTTTCTTGGGGCAAAACCCTCGGGAAGAGGAGCCGGAACCCCATGGCTACTAAGCGGTGTAGGAGTCAGAGGATTCACAGACTCCTCGTGCCAGAGCAGTGCTTTGGCTGCACCAATAAACAAACAGTGATATGGGTGCATTGAGGCACACCACCAGCCGAAAAATACAGTCTTTAGGCAGATTTCTAATGCTGAACCACTAGAGAAGTTTAAGATTCCCACATTAGAATTGTATAAGGGTTGGAATGGCTCGACTGACTGAATTGCCTCTTTTGAATCAATCGTCTACCTTCTAAGGATTTTTAGTACAGTGAAATGTCGGCAGTTCTATGCTACACTGAGAGAGGCTGTCTTTAGGTGGCTCAACAATTTTCATGTAAGGGTGATCGACTTCTTTATTAGTTTAAGAAGGATGTTCTTGACTTTGTCTCTTAGTACCCAAAGGCCTAATAAAAATGCACAAGCCTTTTGGTAGGTTAAACAGGGACATAATGAAAGCTTTTGTTCTTATATCAGGAGATTCGAGAAGGAGATGTTGAAAATGCGGGACTTAGAGACCAGAGTGGCACACACTACTTTAACCAAATAGTTGAAAGAAGAAAGATTCTGATAAGACATCGGCTTGATGAAGTTGTAGAACCTGACCAAGCTACTGAAGATGGCCAATTAACACAATTAATAAAGCGGTTAACAAGAAAGATAAATAGATACATAACACAATAATAAACAATAAGAATATTTAATATTTATAGATATAGGGGAGTATAATTGCGAGACTACATTTTCAATTAGAATAATGAGTGCTATACCAATATTTTTAATATATGAGACCTGTATTTTTGGGATTCCTGTTGACGCACCCTTCCGAGTTGGAGGATTCTACTGGTCGGTTTAAACATAATAAAAAATGATATTATTATTTTTTTTATGTGATATAAAAATTTGAATGATATGTATACAAATTATTAGAAACTCTGTTACTTACAAATCAATCAAATATAAAAATTCTTGGAGAAATGTTGGCAAACACCTGCAAATACATCATTTCGTTTCAATAGTTTAAGAAAAATCATCTGTGATTTATGGATATTTAGGGTTGTCCCGAAATAGTTAAGCGGAGAAGGGCATGGATGGCGAACAGAGCTGCGGCGTCGGAGACGGAGGCCTTCTCCTTCACGCTGCTGACACGCATTCGAATCTCTCCTTGCCACTTAAGCTCGGAAGTGCGATTCTTCAGCAACTTCCATGGCGCGAAAAACTCTCTGTTCGCCTTTATCAGAAGAGCGAGGGATCCTATTACCGACTTTAATGAAAGAGCAGGTGAGAGGAGAAAGAGATTCTAATTGCAGAGAAAAACAGAGCAAAGATCGATTCATATCAACATTGGAGCAAAGCTCACGAAGCATTGCCGCTTACGAAGGACGAAGCATCCTATTCTGGAGTTCGGGATCGTCGCATACAAAGGTCGAATCCTCCGATCTGGAGGGTCGGTAGACGGCGAGAAGGAGAGTGGCAATTTGCAGAGCTCCCAGCGACGTGCAGAGTTCGGTAAGCCTATCGAGGCGCTGTAGTTGGAGGCTGTGGAAAGCTATTTCTAGCAGTAGCAGCATAGCTGAGGAGGTGGAGACTGATGCTGTCTCGTCCGTCGCCAGCAACGCCAACCACATTATCAACCCTGAATTGTGACCATTGGCTTCCTCAAGATCATCCAATGGAGTAAGTACGGGTCCGTTTTCTTGAGTTGGCTTGAGGGTCAGGAAACGCGAGGTACCGGAGCGTGATTAGGAGATACGTGGACCTGGAGATCGTGCGTTTGTTTCTCTTCAACAGGAGAGGCAAATTTTCAGAATTCCTCTGTCACGAGAGGGTATCAGAGAGTAGCATTGAGGAATTTGAAGCTTGTATCGAGATCAATTTTTGCCTTGTCCGAGCGAGACAGCTTCTGCTGCAGGACTTCAGCTGCTACCTCACTCTCTTTTTTGTGTGATCGAAATTTAGATCCTTTTGATTGAGGATGCTATGGGAGGTAAAAGGATTGAAAATTCTAGGGAAGATAGATCATGAAGTTCTTAAGGTCTTAGTAGGGCTCATACAGGGAGTTCATGTCTCGACGGGAGCCACTACCTCACCACGTGTTTCGGCTCAACCGAGTGGTCATTTAGGATGCGATCAACTTTGGATGCATCAAGCTCAGTTAGAACAAGTGCTCAGAGGGAGGCCCACAGGTGCTATAACTGTGGAAAAGTGAGACACACCTGAGCTAAGCTTTTTCAATGCCACACCCAAAAGGAGAGAAACAGGTGGATGTGAATAGTTTGGATGTTGCGGTCGTAGTTGTGGAGGCCAAAGAGGTGGAACAGGTGGCTATCGGGCAAATCTGATCTAGAAATCATTTTAATTCTCTTGTGTGACTAACACCCATAACAACATGGTAATTGCATTAAGAAACATTAATCACTTCATTTGTCTTACCGTAAAATATTTACATCATAAAGAATGATTGAAAAAATAGATGTTAAATTTTGCTAACAACGAAAAGTTTATGATTACTCTAAGAAATGACTCAAATAGATTCCAAAATAAGAAACACTAACACTTCATGACAATAATTATAGTCTACTAGGTATGTCTGTCTTACCCATCTATCAACTAACTCTTTAGCTAGTTTCCTATTAGTTTTACACTCCTCGTCATATCTTGATAGAAATATAATAACTTGTGTCAAGGAAAAAATGAAATTTTGCATGTTATTATTCTTCAGTTGAGGCATATGTAAAACTTCGTTGCAATGAAATTATGAGGCCTAACCTTCCCATGGCCACCCTTCTTAAGTTGTTCCCTCTGATCATACAACTCTAAATCAACTGGAAACTGAAGTGCAAAAAAATTATCATCAAGAAGAGCAAACATATAAGTAACTTAAAAGAAAAACCTAAAATCTTTCAAGAAAATCTTTTCATACAAAGTGCAATAAATCTCCAATTAAGTTAGTCAAACTTACACCAAAAATAAAAATAATCAATGGGATGAGGGCTATGCGTACATCAGAGAGTAACTATAATATATCAGTCATAATAGTCATATTAGGTAAGCTCCCATCTTTCAAAGGTTTCAGCCAATTCCTTAAAATTGTAAGACTCAATGATCTAAAAATTCGAGCTGATGTTTATTCCTACAATAGCAACGGTGAAATGAAATTCCAGATAAAATCGAAATATAATGAGAGTTAGCAAAAAGGTTATAGTAAAGTATTCAAGAGAATGAAAAACTGCTCAACTGCTGATATCCATCTTACTTAAAAAGTGCTTCTTGAAGAAGTGGTGGCTTCTTGAGTTTATTAATAGATGGCTTATTTTGTCTATTTAGCTCAACATCTTCTTCAGTTGTAACTTCAAATTCAGCCATGAGATCTTCAACAATCATTGCAAAGCTCAACAGGTGATTTTTCAATTTGCACCATCTTTTCACCAATCTTAAGGAACTCAATCGTCTCATTATCCTCTTCGATCTATAAGGTCATCACAAATGTTAGGCATTAAGAAAAAATTGCAATGCATGAAGACCATGCGAGTGATACGAGTGAGGCAACAAAGTAAATTAAAGAGAGATTAAATACATTATTTAAAACTTCGAACAAAACATTAATAATAAAATCAAATCATAATTTGTTAAATGGGAAAACATATGATCCAAAAAAAAACTCGATAAACGCAAACGAGGGAAATAGAACCTGTGGAGCATCTCCAATGGATTCGACTTCATTATCACTATCAAAATGATCAATTTGATCAACCACAACATCATCAACAAAATCATCAGCATATGATGATGTTTTTGTTCATGATATTGGGGTTGATCAAACTGATCATTTTGGAAGTGACAAATGGCGTATTGATTCACACTCTTATAAGCTTTTCTTTAAATATTCAAAATCCTAAGTTTATCTGATGTAACAAAATTGGAACCTTACAAGCTTATCTTCAACAACACTCCTAAGCATCTAAGAAGTCCAAAAAAATTGTATGTATTTTCATATCTAACAAGCAACACTCAAATTTCAATTTTTACGTACATACCAATTATGCATGAACATATGCATTCCATTTTTTTTAGTTAAAATAGTAATATTTTTTATGTGTTATGAATCAGAGCGAGTTGTTAAGCACTTATTGCGACAAGAAAATTTTGATTAGTTGAAGTAGAGCCTTGTGTTATGTCCTTTTTATCTTCTTCTTGAAGTGAGAACTCTTTTATTAGTTTGAATTTTCAAGAGGATATTAGGCCAATAAATGTAAGAGAGCTGCCCCCATTCTACTGTATAGGCCATTATAGTTATGGTTGTTGTTGTTTGAGTGTACAAGCACTTTGGGACTCATTTCTAGTGCCATCACTAAAGTCCCATTTGTTGTGATTTTTTGGACTTTTTAGATGCTTACGGAAGTTGTTGGAGATAAGCTTGAAAGGTTCAAGCTTCATTACTTCAAATAAACGTAGGATTTTGAATATTTTTAGGGATGCTTATAAGATTGTGAACTTCAATACGCCATTCCTCACTTCCAAAATGACCAAGTTGATCAACCCCAATATCAACAAAAGTTTCATCATATGGTGATGATTTTGTTGTTGATGTTGTGGTTGATCAAATTGATTATGTTGGTAGTGATAATGAAGCTAAATCTATTGGGGATGTTCCACAAGTTTTATTTCTCTCGTTTGCGTTTATTTAATTTTTTTTGGGGTCATAATTTTCTCTTTTGACAAATTATGATTTGATTTATTTATTAATGTTTTGCTCGAAGTTTTAAATATTGTACTTAATATGTCAATGATTTACTTTGTTACCTCACTCGTATCACTAACACAGTCTTCATGCATAGCATTTTTTTCTTAATGCCTAACATGTATGATTACCATATAGGCCAAAGAGGATAATAAGATGAATGAGTTTCTTAAGATTAGTGAAAAGATGGTGGAAATTGAAAAATCCCCAGTTGAGCTTGCAATGATTGTTGAAGATATTATGATTGAATTTGAAGTTATAGTTGAAGAAGATGTAGAGCTAAAAAGACAAAATAAGCCAGCTATTAATAAACTCAAGAAGCTACCACTTCTTTAAGAAGCACTTTCTAAGTAAGATAGATATCTGCAGTTGAGCAGTTTTTCATTCTCTTGAATACTTCACCATAACCTTTTCGCTAACAACTCTCATTATATTTTGATTTTCTCTAGACTTTCCTTGCACCGTTTCTATTGTAGGAAGAAACTTCAGCTCAATTTTTTAGATCATGAAGTACTTACACTTCTAAGGAATTGGCTGGAACCTTTGCCAGATGGGAGCTTACCTAATATGACTCTTCGTAATGCTATATTAAAGTTACTCTCTGGTGTATGTATAGCCCCGATCTCATTGATTATTTTTATTTTTGGTGTAAGTTTAACTAACTTAATCAGAGATTTATTGTACTTTGTATGAAAAGATTTTCGTGATGGATTTTAGGTTCTTTTTTTCAAGTTATTTATCTGCTTGCTCTTCTTAATGATAATTTTTTTTACACCTCAGTTTCCAGTTGATTTAGAGCAGTATGATCAGAGGGAAAAACTTAAGAAGAGTGGCCTTGGGAAGGTTAGGTTTCATAACTTCATTGCAACAAAGTTGTACATATGCCTCAACTCATGAAAAGTAACATGCAAAATTTTGTTTTTCCTTGGCACAGGTTATTATGTTTCTATCAAAATATGATGAGGAGTGTAAAGCTAATAGGAAGCACACTAAAGAGTTAGTTGATAGATGGGTAAGACTGGCATTCCTAGTAGACTATAATTGTTGTCATAAAGTGTTAGCGTTTCTTATTTTGGAATCTATTTGAGTCATTGCCTAGAGTAATCGTAAACTTTTCATTGTTAGCAAAATTGAACATCTATTTTTTCAATCATTATTTAAGATAGAAATATTTTACAGTAAGACAAATAATGTGATTAAGGTTTCTTAATGTAATTACCAAGTTGTAATGAGTGTAAATCAAAAAAAGGAATTAAAATGATTTCTAGATCTTAAAATATCAACTAAGTCAATAATTTACTTTCTGACAATGTAATGATCGAATAAATTTCAAGAAATTAATGAGAAATTTGAACTTTACAAAATCAAATGGCAATTGTAATTTATCACCTTAATAGTGCCACATTGAGCCAAATTAAGAGCTTTAAAAAGCCAATAATAATATATATAGAGGAAATTAAGCTAAGCAAAGAATTTATAGAAATGTGAAATATATGCTTCCAAATCAGTTTAAGTTGATGATTTCTATCGTAGTTTTGCATTATGCGGTCGAATTAGCACCACTCAAGTAGGAATCACTCACTTAATTTGCACACAAGATAGAAAACTGTAAGAAGATATTTTTATTCAACCAAAGAGAATTAGTTTGCCTCATAACAACTATTTATGAACCACTCATTCATAAGTGAGTGAAGGTGACATGACAACTATTTGCCCAAGCTAATTCTAAATTGCCTTCAAATTTGGTGCTCAATCATACATAGCAATTAAAAATTTTTAAGTACTTGCTTCAAATAATTTTTGAGTAGCTCACTTCCGTGAATTTTGTTCCTAAGCAATAACAATAGCTATTGATAGTGTTGAGATTTATATCTTATTTTATTTAAGAGTGCTAATTATAAATATAAAGAAATCTAGGGAGTTATTTATAAAATATTGTGAGCTCCTCTGTCAGCCCAAGAATTAATGAATATAACATGTCTTTCACTTCAAAATAATTCCTTATGGAATGAGTGCCTAACAACTGATCGGTGTGACTTCGCGGGCAAATTGTTCTTCGCGAAACACGTTTTTCACTTCAAAAAATTCTTTAGATAGTGACAATGAACAATGACAATACCAAGAAAATTGCTAACCATAATGACAATCGACAGATGTCATTAGATGGTGACAATTGAAGAGGAGACTTCAATTCTGTGAAAATGAAAAGCTATACCTTGCATAAATCTATCGAACTTTCGAAATATCGGACTATGAAGAATTATCGGACTATGAAGAATTGAATTTCTGATATGACATCAAAACAATTGAAATCATATTTAGTACTTGGTTTGAACTTTGGTCATTGAACTTGAAAGTATTCAAGAACCAAAAGGACTTCATTTCATGTCAAACCATATCGACCAACCTTAGGAATTAGCAAATAAATTGTTACTTAAGGTCACCGTCAAAGACATGTAACAAACTACCGTAATTATAAAATAAAATAAATTTATTTAGGACAACAAATAAACTTATCTAATATTATTATCTGATGTTATGCTTCTGATGAAAATAAGCTTGCAAATTTGTATCAAAGTTGTCCAAATTTGGCTAATCAACCTTCTAATTTGACATTTGTAATCTATTAAGCAAATACGGCTATAGAGTTTGTTATTTTGCGACAAATTATTAACACTTTATGATCTCGTTGATTGTAGAGTAGACATTTAGCTTTTTGCCTTGATTTTTTTTCTTTAATATTTTTGGTTGTTTCACAAATACTATGATAAACATTAATTGGATGTGAAATTTCGTTGTTGCTCAAGTGTGATCCTTGAAATTCTTCCAAGATATGATGTTTGTGTTCGAGTGCGAGAATGCAAATGTTTGTTTTTATGCACCCGTTATCACGAGTTATCTTCTCCTCGTCCTATTTCATCATTTCCTGCAACATGCTATTGGATTTATTTTGTCACATACTTGGATTATGATTCTATAATTGAAATCATAGCCTACATAATATTTTTTTTATTTCTTAAATTTTATTTAAATTTTATTCTATTTTATTTTTTTCCAACTAATTTATGTCAACTTAAGTTTTTTTTTCTATTTTCTTTTGATCATTTATTATATCAAAAGATTTTATGTGTTAGACTGTTTGTTTTCTTGAAACTAATTTATGTACTTGTTATGGTAAAAAAAGCATCCTCTTATTATTTATTGGGGAAATTTACATACCTAGCACACAAATCTTTTGTATTAACATATATCACATTTAAACTCTCATATTTACATGCATAGCACTTTGGTCTTTTAAAACTATGCATGAAAAGGTGTATTTCATTTTTCTTAATAGTGCCACATTGAGCCAAATTAAGCGCTTTAAAAAGCCAATAATAATATATATATAGAAGAAATAAAGCTAAGCAAAGAATTTATAGAAATGTGAAATCTATGCCTCAAAATCAGTTTAAGTTGAAGATTTATATCGTAGTTATGCGGTCAAATTAGCACCACTCAAGTAGGAATCACTCCCTAAATTTGCACACAAAATAGAAAACTGTAAGAAGATATTCTTATTCAACCAAAGAGAATTAGTTTGCCTCATAACAACTATTTATGAACTACTCATTCATGAGTGAGTGGAGGTGACATAACAACTATTTGCCCAAGCTAATTCTAAATTGCCTTCAAATTTGGTGCTCAATCATACATAGCAATTAAAAAATTTTAAGTACTTGCTTCAAATAATTTATGAGTAGCTCACTTCCGTGAATTTTGTTCCTAAGCAATAACAATAGCTATTGATAGTGCTAAGATTTATATCTTATTTAAGAGTGCTAATTATAAATATAAAGAAATCTAGGGAGTTATTTATAAAATATTGTGAGCTCCTCTGTCAGCCCAAGAATTAATGAATATAACATGTCTTTCACTTCAAAATAATTCCTTATGGAATGAGTGCCTAACAACTGATCGGTGTGACTTCGCGGGCAAATTGTTCTTCGCGAAACACGTTTTTCACTTCAAAAAATTCTTTAGATAGTGACAATGAACAATGACAATACCAAGAAAATTGCTAACCATAATGACAATCGACAGATGTCATTAGATGGTGACAATTGAAGAGGAGACTTCAATTCTGTGAAAATGAAAAGCTATACCTTGCATAAATCTATCGAACTTTCGAAATATCGGACTATGAAGAATTGAATTTATGATATGACATCAAAACAATTGAAATCATATTTAGTACTTGGTTTGAACTTTGGTCATTGAACTTGAAAGTATTCAAGAACCAAAAGGACTTCATTTCATGTCAAACCATATCGACCAACCTTAGGAATTAGCAAATAAATTGTTACTTAAGGTCACCGTCAAAGACATGTAACAAACTACCGTAATTATAAAATAAAATAAATTTATTTAGGACAACAAATAAACTTATCTAATATTATTATCTGATGTTATGCTTCTGATGAAAATAAGCTTGCAAATTTGTATCAAAGTTGTCCAAATTTGGCTAATCAACCTTCTAATTTGACATTTGTAATCTATTAAGCAAATACGGCTATAGAGTTTGTTATTTTGCGACAAATTATTAACACTTTATGATCTCGTTGATTGTAGAGTAGACATTTAGCTTTTTGCCTTGATTTTTTTTCTTTAATATTTTTGGTTGTTTCACAAATACTATGATAAACATTAATTGGTTATAATAAAAATTTATTGGATGTGAAATTATTTTGTTGCTCAAGTGTGATCCTTGAAATTCTTTCAGGATATGATGTCTGTGTTCGAGTGCGAGAATGCAAATGTTTGTGTTTATGCACCCGTTATCACGAGTTATCTTCTCCTCGTCCTATTTCATCATTTCATGCAACATGCTATTGGATTTATTTTGTCACATACTTGGATTATGATTCTATAATTGAAATCATAGCCTACATAATATTTTTTTTATTTCTTAAATTTTATTTAAATTTTATTCTATTTTATTTTTTTCCAACTAATTTATGTCAACTTAAGTTTTTTTTTCTATTTTCTTTTGATCATTTATTATATCAAAAGATTTTATGTGTTAGACTGTTTGTTTTCTTGAAACTAATTTATGTACTTGTTATGGTAAAAAAAGCATCCTCTTATTATTTATTGGGGAAATTTACATACCTAGCACACAAATCTTTTGTATTAACATATATCACATTTAAACTCTCATATTTACATGCATAGCACTTTGGTCTTTTAAAACTATGCATGAAAAGGTGTATTTCATTTTTTAAATATGATAATAATGCTATTTTTGATGTGGTATTAAAAGTTGAGTGCTATGTGTTTAAATATGAAAGTTTAGGTGTGAGATATGTAAATACATTAAATTTGTGGGCTATGCATGTAAATACCCCCTTTTTTTTAATTTTTATAATGACATTTGTGTTAGATTGTTTTAAGAAAACCCTATAAATTTATGTGTTTTGCATCAGCAACAATGTTTGATAGAAGAGAAGATTAGTTTCTTTTTATATAGTTGTCATTATCTGATTTTGTCTTTTGGAATTTCATGTTCTACTCAATGTCTTATTATACTTTTTATTTAGAGTACCTAAAATTGTTATTACTGACCATTTAGATTTTGTTTATAAATAGGGGTGTAAACGAGCCGAACACCAGCTAAGCCTCGTGTTCGGCTCGCTTATTCTCAGATTGGATCACTTTTAGTGTCATTTGGGTTGTATTCTCGAGGTGCTCAGTTTAACTATAAATTTGTTGAAATTAGGTCTTTGATGATCCTGAATTCAAACTTCGAAGATCTCTTACCAAAACATAATGAAAATTCGTCTCAGACGATAGAAATTTCTTCCCGCGATATGTCGCCAGGAAATTTTTATGCTTTGTTAGAGAAATGATTATTAATTCCAAATAATTAGAGATAATGTGTAACATAAGTTAATATTTTATTTTCATATTAGAGTCTCTTTAATTACTAGTTTCTTTTTATCAGTTGCCTATCTATGATCCATTTATTTATAGTCAAATCTAACAAATTTTTAGTCAAATTGAATGTCTTAATGAGATGAATCCAATGAGACTAACATCACTCTATTTTGACATCTTTAGTACACTTAAATGCTCAAATATAACATCATCCAATCAAACAAATATTCTGGGCCGTCTGATGAAACGGTTCTGATTTATGCAATGTTTACGGAGCATGTCACCCACAAAATTTATAAATAGACATTCACTGTTTTCATGCAAGGGACTTGGACCCGGAAGAGGAGCAAGTATTAGGTGCATGCTCATTTTATTGTATTGGTTGTATTGATACAACTAGAGCTGTAAAAGAGTCGAGATTGATCGAGCTCAAACTTGACTTGTGTTTGACTCATGTTCGAAATTTGCTCGTGAAAAGTGTGTTCGTGTTTGATTTGATTTAAATATTCATGTTCATGTTTTGCTCGAAATTGGCTTTTTAAAATTAAGCTGAAAAAATAGATGTTGAGTGTTGAATTCGAACCTGAACCAAATGTCTGCAAAACAAAGTGCATAACCACATTACCAGAAAAGCAATTACAATTTAAATTTAGATTAAATATATAAAATATATATTTATATAAATAATATGTGTAATATATTTTTATATAAATAATTATATAATTTTTTTTTTATTTCGAGCTAAAAAACGAATCCAACACGAACTCATTGACGAACACGAACTCCTTAACCAGCCGAACACGAGTTGTTCGCGAACTACGAGCTTTTTTGACAGCCCTAGCCATATATGTACGTAAAACTTGAATTTTAGGTGTATCAAATACATAAGAGTTGAGTGGTATGCATGCAAATGTTCCTTTTTTTTTGTTATAAAGTTAATATACATTTAAGTGATTTTTCTATTGACATCATACTTAATCTTTGTGGCTCCATTAATGTTTTATTTAGAAGCCCTGCGAAGAAATCTCCGGAAAAGGAATCAATAGACGATGATATTAATAAATTTTCTTAATAAGTTCCTTTGGATGCTGCATATACTTTCATAATAATTCGATTTATCTGTTCATCTCACCTAATTTTTCGTTGGGTTTAGGAGGAAAAAATTACATCAGACGTCTCTTAGAGAACGTGCTTCTCTGCCAGAACCATTACCATTGGATTTTGTTGTGCATCCGCCATCAAAAGTAAATTGGGAAGAAGTACGTGCACGAGCTATTAGAGCAGCTATGAAAGCTAAGAAAGATAAGATGCGTCGAAAGGTTCATTTCTTTGCTTCTAACATACATTCTAGAATCTCAATCTTTTGACTAAATTATTTTACTCTTTAAAATTATAAAGTGCTGATTTTGTTTAGAAAAGATAAGGGTTAGACTATTAAAATGAATTAATTAACTGTATTAAGTTATTATAATTTTGAAATCTTAAAAATCATATCATTGTTTATTGTCTTACTCTCATGAAGCTTTATAATTATACATGCCTTCTATTTCACTTATTATAATTAGGGATTTTGTTGTCTTACTCTTATGAAGCTTTATAATTATACCTGCCTTCTATTTCACTTATTATAATTAGGGATTTTGAAGATTTTCTAATGTTCTTGTTCTATCAGAAGATTTTCTAATGCTCTTGTTCTATCGGATAATAATTCATTTACTTGCTTGTTCATCTTGAACCTTTTTTTTTCCTTAATTTTTTAGGGCTTTTACATACATACCACTGAATTCTTATTTATTTACATATCTAACCCCTAAATCTCTTATATCACATTAAAAATACTACTATTTAAACTTTTAAAAAATGAAATACATATTTTCATGCACAATTAAGGTGATATATATGTAGAAATTGAAGTTTAGGTGACATGTAAGAACATAGTAAGAACATAAGAATTGAGTAAATGTTCTCCTTTTTTACATTGAAAATATTTATCATTTATGTTAATACCTACTCATTTATTTAATTTATTATATTGATATACTTTAATTTATTATGTTAATTTATTATATTGATATACTTAAGTTTCCTTGCTTGTTTCACTCTCTTTTTGCAGCGTCGATGACCTTTTCCACCACCAGTTGCTCAAATGAGACGTCCTTTGTTTAAAGTGCAATCTTCGACGTACTAAAGAACCGCGTTCAAAAGTGAGCTTTTGTATTTGAAGATCTGCAGCTGATTGCTACACACACACACACACACAAATGTTGACGTAGGCTCATCTCAGAGGATTTGTTTTGAGATCAATATTTTTTTTCAAAATAATTTTTATATGTTTTTATTTTTTATTTCTAAAAATAAATTAAGATTTTTTAAAAAATATTCAAAATAATTTTTAAATACTTCGAGTTTTTTCAATAACAATTTTATTTTATTTTATCAGATATATTTTATTTTAAATTAAAATATAAACACAATACAATAGAAAAAATAGAAAATAAAAATGATCTCAAATAATCCTTTAATAATTAGAAAGTGTTAGTGCAACAAAAAAGTTAAAATCTGGATTCATGAGAACCAATTTTTCATGGCTTAGCTTTTATATTTATATCTTATGGGCTTTTTCTCAACTTTTTAAAGGCATTTTTTATAGCATAAATTCACAAATTTTTTTTAATTTTTAATTTTTGTTTTTTTTTAGATCCTCTCTTTTTATCGAGGATGTGGTTTGGAGTTGTTGCTGATTGAGGAGCTCTATTTTGACATTTGGTGTGCTCTTGCCTTCGTTGGGGAGATCTTTTCGTTGGTTATAGTTGGAAGGGTAAACTCTTTCGTCTTTGGTGATTGGTTTGCATTGTTGCTGCTTCCCAGTGTTCGTTGTCCTGTATGTAGTTGTTGTTTTGGCCCAATTAATGTTGGTGATTGGTGAAGTTGCTTGTGTCGGTTGTCGTCCATTCTGTTTCTGTTCTGATTATTAACCTCTTATTTATTAGTTTTTTGTTTGCTTATTTATTGTTTAGAGTTGTAATTCGAGTATTTGGGTGAGTTATTATTAAGTCTTTGAGTTATAATATAGTTGGGCGTGACCCTCATTTTCTCCCATAAATTTTTTTTAATGTCATATTGCTCATAATAATTCACAGCAGATGCCTATTTTCGGCTATATTTCACGCTACTCTCATAAAATTTATGTTTATTTACAATACTAACATTAGTTGCACCACATATAATGGATTCCTCAAAAAGTGCGAAAAATAAAAGAAATGTTCATTTACATGCATCGATACAACACCTAATGCATAAAATATTAGCACATCTTAGATTTATTTTTATATAGATTTTATTATTTTATCAGAGATTTTACCAAAATAATTTGTGTGTAAAATGGATGTATGTTTTGAAGATTGGTTTAATCTTATATATTAATTCTTCTATTAGTTATGTAAAAAAATAGATTAGTAGTATGCTATTTTATTATAATTGAGGTTAGTTTAGGTCTAATGTTCAAAGCCATATGAAATTATTCGTAAGGAATCAAACAACATCAAGCAAAGTTTTCAATAAATCTTCATAATGATTGAATATGAGAAGATTTAATTAAAGTATTATGATTTTAAGAAAGATCATAATTCATGTAAATAGTTATCAAATTTATTTTAAAATATTTTCTTTTTATTTGCCTTAATTTCCTAATAATATGCAGATATTTTTTTCTTTTTTTTTAATTAGTTATTTATTTTCAAATTTTAGATAAATTATCAATTCACGTAATTTATTTTTACTAATCTCGTCAACGCTCTTTCATCAAGCATTGTTCTTGTCACACAGTTTGTAAGTGAAACTCTATAATCATGTGTGATTAATGATTAATAGACGTCATCCTATCTTTATAGTTTAAACAAATAACTCTATTTAATTAAATTATATTTCAGGACTATGGTATACGTTAAATAAATGTAGTCAAAATATGCATAATGAGATTAAAAAAAAATTAAATATGATGGCTATGAAGTTGTTTTCTACCTTCAATAAACGAGAACTATCATCCATTGTTAGGGTTAAAGACAATCGGTAACTTTAAATCAAATTTAGTATATCGTGGCGCAATCTCTAAAAAGTGATCAAGCATGTTTCTGAGTCTTTGTCCGTATCTTATTTCCTCTGAAGGACTATTCAAAGGACTTTGAAAATTACATAGTAAATAAAAAAAAAGTACTCATGTGGCTTGTCTTTCTATTGTATTGCATACTTGAACGCTTGAAATGAATTTATTCATTTTCTTTCTATGGTTTGTCATGGAATCACTAATACAATATAAGCTCTTTAAGACTTAAAATTCTAAATTTGCCACAAAATTCTCATAAAATATTCAAGATAATAAAAAATTTTAGGATTAAAATATTCAATATTTTAAAATTTGTACTTTTACTTTTCTGCATAGCCTTCGGGCTAGATTTTAAATGGGCTGCATGTATGGTCATTTTTATAAATTAAATCTTATTAATTAGATTAAGTTAGATATATATATATCATTAATATTAAAATAAAGTTAACTTGAATCAAGAAGTACTCGGGAGTTATAGTTTTGAAATTGAGGAGAAAGTATATTGATTATTATGCGTTAATTTAATAATATGACGATAGATATAATTAAGTTATCTTTAGATAAGATTATTATAATAATTTGCACATTTAATTTATATAAGAAGTTGTTAAAGAAGTTGGTGGAAATGTATTTCAAAAGTCTCTTGTAAGAAAATATGAGTGATTATTTTTTAAGAGTGATTATTTTTTAAGCATTAAATTAATATTTTATTAACCGACTTTATTGAATGATTTAAAATAAGTATTTCAATCATGTATGACACTTAAAAGGTCTTAAATGATATCAAAAATAAGAGAAGGATGACATATATATGAATATATATCTTAAAAGATTTTAAATTGATATAAAATGAAATGAACATGTTAAGTCATACAGAATTACCCCCATATGGTGGCTAGTTAGTTGGAATGAAGGTTGTTTGTAGAAGTGCATTCAACCTTATTTAACCAATATAAGAGTAACTAAAGTGTATAAAATAGTTCATTTTGGCAATGATAGGTTGGGAAGGCTTCTGAATAAGGTTATGAGTAGACGACCTTATAGAATAAGCTAGAATTATTTAGCATACTGGATGGTTATTAAATTAGACACAAGGGATGGTGAGGATCAAACTAACCGAGGAAGGCGAGGATCAAACTGAAGGAGCAAGTGATAATAAAGCTTGATTTGTTTTAAATTGATTTAGTAACAGACTCAATTCAAATTATTCAGGGGGTAGCTCAATTCTTAGTCTTAATTTGATTTTGGTCATATGTTTCACTAAGTGCTTATAAGTTTGATTGTCAATTTATGTCTAATGGATCCAATTGAATTCGATTAGGTTTGTATACTTTTGCTTCAATTTGAAATAATAAGCTTGGCTTTAAACAAGCTTTAGGGTTCTCTTGGCCATTAGGAGATTAGGTTTTGCTTATAGTAGTCTAGGATCAGTTCAGTTAGGCTTAAACAAGCTGAAGTTGGCTGGTGTTATGTTAATTAGGAGTCAACAAAAGCCTTCTAAATTCATCAAAACTTAAATTAAATGATCTAATAGCTTTGGATAATGAATTTACTTTGCATTTGGTCCTCATTTATATCTATAGAGTAACTTAGGTTCTGTTATGTTAACTTAGAGTCAAATCATACTAAACTCAATACCTTAAAGTTACAGGGCTTGGCATTGCCACTGAGGTCTTTGGCTCCATGCCAGGATAGCCTCTGTAAATTAAGTTCAATTAGCCTAAACTAGATCATTTGATAATGATTTGAGTTGGCCAAACTTATTAATATAATTAATCTAACTTTGATAATATCAATCATAAAGAGCAATATTTATAGAAAACTTTGAATTATTTAATAAATGACAAATATAACATTGTAAGGACAAACATTTATGAGCAAACATGCTAATGATAAAACCAAAATACATTTTAATGCATCTCAATCTTAATTACAAAAAATAAAAATAAAAAAAATAATCGAGCCGAACACAGTTAAATATCACTTTGAGATAAGAATGGCTTAAATATGACTAAAATATAATTAATATAAAATACAAATGCTTTGAGATAAGAATGACAGTTATGGGTGTAAACGAGCCGAACACGAGGAGCCCAGGCTCAGCTCGTGTTCGACTCGTTAAAAAATACTATTATTTGTATTTGACTTGTTTGTTTAGCGAGCCGAACATGAGCCGGTCACGAACAAAGAGTCGTTTCTACAAACCTAATCATGTAGTCATAAATGTTAAAGATTGGGGCAATATTTAAAACATCATTTGAATCTAATTTAATAATTTTTATTCTATTTTCTTCATTATTACTTTTAATTGATTATAAATATTTGTAGCCTTGCAGCCAATTAATTTTTTTAAAAATACTACTCATCAAAGATATATATATATATAATTGATTAACAGTATTTCAAGCCAAAAAGAGCCACACACAAGCGAACAAATATTGGTTCGTGTTGTTCGTGTTCGGCTCGTTAACTTAGCGAACAAGCTGAACACAAGCTTCTTAACGAGTCGATTCGTGAATAACGAGCCGTTTTGACAGACCTAATGGCAGTAGCTCAAATTTTCATGAAAGGTTCATCCTCATAAAAAGTAAGTGCACGTGAGGGTATTTGTCAAATTAATTATAAAATTTAGTGAAAAACAAAAGTTTTTAAATGTTGTTGTCAGTTTATTTTGGTTCAAGTGTTGATGAATAAACGTATATTTTATTTATTTTATTCTATTGTATTAACAATTAATTGGTTGATTTTAAAATAAAATGAGGATATTATTTTTTTAATTGGAGTAGTAATGGAGGAGGATGCGGGATCGGAAGGGTGGCGGTTATGAGTAAGGATGTAAATGAGTTGAGTTGAGTTTTGAGCTTGAGTTTTATTAACTTAAACGAGTTCAATTCTACGAGTTTGAGTCGGCTCACAATTAAAAAGAAAAAAATATTAATTCAAGTTAGTGTTATGTTAAAATGATAAATAGAACGGGTAATTAGATCATAAATCATGAGAAATCACTTGATATAAAATATAAAATAATAATTTTTTCACACATTTTTTATAATGTGAAGATAAAACCTTGAATATCTTTATTTTTTAGTGTATTTTATATCAATTATTTTTTAAATGAGTCGGCTCATGAGTTAACTACTCGAGTCCGAGTTGGCTTTAGCTTGCCTTATTAGTTCATCGAGCTCGGTTTACAAGGCACATATTGTGCTGAGGCTGAATCCGTTCACGAACTGATTTGACTCACTTACACCCCTGGTGATAGCTGATGGAAACGGTAGTGTTGTGGATATTGCGGACAAAAAATTTTTCTGTGCGGACTCCTAACGTAGCCCTACATGCAGCGCAGGGTATTCTTGAGTTATTTTCAGGTTATTTATCGGTTATTTTCAATAATCCCGAAATAACCCAGAAATAACCCGCAGTTTTTATTTTTGGGTTATATACGGGTTATTTCTGGGTTATTTCGGGATTATCCTGAAATAACCTGAAAATAACTTAAGAATAACCTGCACCGCACGTAGAGGTACGTCAGGTGTCCGGATAGTAAATGCGTGTACTGCGTACGGGTCAACATGCAATAATTAAGCACATCAGCAAGCCAAATCTTCTAGAATGCTGGAAAGAGCCAAATAAGAATAAAAATAATATTCATAATGATTGGCATTTAAATTTTACATTTTTTACATTAATGCAATCCATATCTTTCCATGTCACGTCAAAAATATTTTAAAAAAAAAATTAAAAGGTAAAATACATTGTCTTATGCATAAATAAAATATCATATAAATAAAAATTGAATTTTAGACATAAAATATGTAATTACAAAAAGCATGAGGTGATATGTAAAGTAAACCTTATTAATAAAAAATAAGAAAGCCAATTCCTATCCAACTACTATTTCCGCGGGAAAATAGTGTCTGGAGTCCGAACGTAGAGCTACGTCCAGACCACAGTTGAATTTTGTCGCATGACTGTGCTATAAAATATCATTTTCTCGTCTAAGAAATGGTGAAGCATGAAGCCGACCCGACCCAGAAGATTTGCTCGACAAAAATTCATGTAAGAAGATAATTTTAGGATATATGATATTAATTTTACTTTTGGACGTCCCCCAATTTGAAGCGGAAGAAAAAAGAAGATTTATGGTGTTTGCTCGAGTATTTTCTTGTTGCCCAAACAGGAAAAAGAAGAAAAATAATGGAGCTCGCCGTGAAAATGGATAACCAGAACAGTGCTCTCCTAGAAAATTTGGCGGTCATCTTCCCTTGTGCATTCCTTTGTAAACGATTAATGTATGTCGTAAGAAAATCATTTGATTATTATGTTTGTTATTGTTTTGTAAAACATAGTTATAAATCATTTTTTTCTTTAGTAGAACATGGTTTTTACATCATTTTATATGCGGGGAACCTTGTTCTACTACGTGGTTTGACATCATGATTCTTTAGTATAGGCTTTATGAATGTTTTGCCTCAAATACAACATCGTTTGACACCATTTTTTCATGAGTACAAACATGTTGTACTGCATATTAAAATATAGGTTGGGGCATTGTGAACATTTAGTCTATAATACAACATGGTTTTGCATTTTTTTTTCCCACAAGTACAACCATGTTGTGCTATGTATTATAAAAGATATAAGGGCTTGAGTACGTTTGGTCTATAATAAAATAAGGTTTTTCATCATTTTTCACGAGTACAACCTTTGTACTACATATTACAATATAGGCGAGGGGTTCATGAATGTTTCATCTCGAATACAATGATATTTGACATCATTCTTTCATTTGTACAACCTTGTTTATATCTTATAGTTAAGGGCATTATGCAATTAATATTTTATTATAGGATAGGTTATTTGGATGATTTTTTCTTGAGTACATGTTTATATCTTATTTTTTCTTAACTACATTCATGTCTCACAAATGAATTTGTAGGTATAGATGCAAGAAGATGAATGCAATGATAAAATTTCTATGCATTCTGAATCAATACAGAATAACTCTTTTCCACAATTGTTCATAACGAAAAGGAGGCATATAACTTGTATTGGAACTATACACATAATGTTAGTTCGAGTGTTTGAACTGATCATAAAAGTTATTGGTCAAATTCAAGGAATATTAAATCAAAAGTTTCTTATGCTCGAAAGCTGGTTAGAAAAGAGCACGCAATCTAAATAACACAACAAAGTTCAGGCAAACAAATATTAGAATTGATTATTTTGCAATGATTATATTTTTCATTGATCTTGCAGTAATCGGTATGTCAATAAATTTATAAAATCTCATAACCATTCATTAGCACAACCAGCTGATCAACATCTGTTGAGATCATATCGCCACATCAATGAAGACAAAGCATTTGCGTTGTAGGTAATGACCCAAGCAAGAATGAGAGCAATTGATGCATTTAGTTATCTTGCTGAGAAAATAGGAGGAGGATAGAAAATTGAATTTATATAGATAGACACATTTAATTATATAAAAAAAGATAAAAGAGCTAGAATAGATAATAGAGATGTTAATGCTCTAATGTAATTATTCAAGAAAAGAGAAGTCAATGATAATATGTTTACCTGAGATGTCAATTTTGATTAGTCAAATGGATTGAAATTTTTTTTTGGAGTGATGACATGACAAGGCTAGACTATGATTGCTTTGGAGATGTCATAGTTGTTACACAAGTTATCGACTTAATAAGTATAATTTAGTTTGTGCATCATTTTTTGGAGTTAATCATCACTGAAAAAATATTTTGTTTGGAGTAGCATTTTTATCAAAAGAGACAATTGAATTATTTACTTGGTTATTCAGTACATTCATTCGCGTAATGGACTACAAGTATCATATAACAATATACACTGATTAAGATCAAGTGATGGTGAAAAATATAGAAATTATATTTGTTCATACTCAACATTAATTATGTCAGTGACATATCTCTAAGAAGACTCCTTTCAAGAGTTCATTACCACAATAGTAATAAGACGGTACAACAATTATTTCACGCATGCATGAGCAACTGTGAATTTAAAGGAGAGTTTGAAAATTTATGGTCAAAGATGATAGAGATAGGAAATCTCCATAGTCATCCTTGACTAAATGAGTTATATAGAATTAAAAAGAGATGATCAATAATATTTAATAAAGATTCTTAATGTATGTCATGAAATCTCTGTGCCGACAAGCTCTATCACTAATTGTTTTTTGGGATTGGAGAAATTCATGGCTACATGGAGACAAAATGAATAGAGCATAAGTAAATTCAATCTTGAACAATGGCATTTTTTTATGCCAATTGTGATGTTCACTCCAATCAATCACTTGTAGAGAAACAATAGCCTGGCATGGAATCTCACTAACAACTACAATCAACCACTCTACAATATTTATATAAAAAATGAATGTGACATCTTTGTATGTAAGCTCTATCTGTCAAATAAGAAGAAAACATAAAATAGAATAGTTTGTAAGTGCATTTTTAAAGACATATATATAAGAATAATAAGTAAGTACTCACTATTTTTATTAAAATTATTTGATGCATGAGATTTGACAAGGAATCATAAAAGAACAACTTACGCTCTTTCAAGTTGGCCACTAATTAGATTCAATGCTCATTATTAATAATTGGTACTGCAACCAACTCAACTGCTTTCACACTCTCTTTATTTGCATGGCTTACATATATCTTGCTTTCTTTAATCAGATTAAATCTAGAGTAAACTTGTAAATTAAATAAATATAGTTAAATCATACTAACAACTAATTTATATCATTGCATTTAAGTATTTGTAATTATTACTAACCCAATGCAGAGAGAAAATATATAAAAATGACAGACATAATTTAGGAGTAAGTTGTTTTTTTTCAACCAATTAATGCAAAAAACATGTCCACATAGATGTCACACAAATATTTATCTTTAAGAACATCATTAACATTACTTCTAGACAACATAATATTGTCAGCTCTCACAATAATATCATCATTGCAATTCATCATGAATAACTTAGCCATCTTAAAGTAAATTTTAAAAAGAACATATTAGAGAAACAATGTATCATTACTTGTCTGTAAACCATGAACAACATCGATCTATGAATTCCAGCTTATCTGGTGATAAAAGATTCCGAGCCTGGAATTCAACAACTACAACATCCACTCTTGGTTGCATGTTAGTTCATTTTAAGTGCGTCTAATATTAAAAAACCTAGTTAGTTTGCATTAAAAAATATTATTATAAAAAGAGCATACTTCCAGGATGTATTCATCAGCTTCAATTTGTTAGTCTAAAATGACTTGTTCCTTGGATGGGGTCTTTTATACTGTTCTTTTTTTTATCTCTTAATTTTTTCATAGGGTTTTCTTTACTTTTCTTTTTCCTGCCCTTTGTTGTGAAGGGATGCTTGACTACAATTCTAGTTTTCATTTTTTTTCACAATTCTAGTTTTCATTTTTTTTCTTTTTAGCGGCACTGGCAATTTAATGTCGTTCTACTTTAGCAATATGAGTGAGAGCCTTTTACTGCTCAGCATCGTCCTGAGTTTGAGTAGTGGCTTCAAAATTGCTTATTGTTAGTTTGGGCTCAAGATAAGGTATGAGAGGAGGTGTTATTGGGTGGGGGGGGTTGGGTGTGGTTTGGATATGTTTAGTTTCTCTATGATTGACTTTATTTGTTTTTCAGCAATAGCTATTCTACTGTTAAGAGTTGTTTCCATCTCCCTCAACTTATTAGTTATTGTAGATTCAAATCTACAACTCTATGTTTGATTTGATTTATTAACACCAAAACTTCTTTATGCACCGGGCTATGCTTGTGACTATGTACAGAGAAGGGTGGAGGATTTTGCAAATGGGCTTGTGGAAAGCTATGTACAAGACTATGTACAATTCTAGGTGACGGGCTATGTATAGAGCTAAGTTGAAAAGCAGTAGTCGACAATGAATTTAAATTGGGTGATTTAGTGGTTATTGAAAAAGGCCAAATTAGAGAACGATGAATATTAGAACTAACAGCTAGTAAAGTTGATTCCTCAGTAGTATTATCTCTAAAAGGCTCAAAAACCTAAGAAAATAATGGATAATAATATTGAAAATGATAACATGATTAAAGAAAATGGACATGATTTCTAAATAAGTTTTTACTTGATCAGGTTGCAACTACGAAAAAACTTCACTGCACTCCTTTTTCTCATGCAGATGCCTTGAACCATGGCATGATATGAGGTCATGTATGATGCATGGTGGGAGTCACAACATTTGTGCGCTAAAAAAAGGGATTTGTATAACAGAAAAAAAAAATTAGATTTAGGTAATGCAATATTATGTAATGTCAAACATGATATTGTAAATATTTTTTACCATCAATAGAGTGACGTAATCACTCGTGTATCAAAAAGATATATGGGATCTTCCCTTCTCTGTTATAATATCAAGTTCATTAAATAAAAATCTCCACATGTCATTAGCGCAATTATAGCTTGAAAATTCATGAATGTTTCCAGCACAAAAGATAAGATCCTTTGGTACTTTATAGCTATAGTAGGAGAAAAATATTTGTTAGCAAAAATTGAATAAACGTACAAACAAATTTGTCAAGATTGTTTTTTTCTTATATTCCGTAATTTTATTTTTTAAATATAAAGATGTTAAACTAGAGAGGGGTTCCTTATCCTAAAATACTTTTTCTCCTCTATTGGGCATCCCAATCATTAATGCTACTTCATCTGCAGTAAAGTGCATGTCATGTCCATTGATACTAAGAACATGAATATCCGAATTTCAACATTCTATAAGTTGTACGATTAGTGGAACATCTTGTTGAATAGGTGATAAACATAGAAAATGATGTATGTTCAACCCCCTCAGGATTTCCACAACATCATCATTAATATATTAGGCTAGTTCATCACAAATTTCTCTGAAATTTGATGGCCTGCAACTAAATGGGATCCCCCTGTGAGGTCTTGTCTACAAAGCTTAGAAAGAAACTAAAAGGAAAAAGAAATCAAATATTTCAACCATCCAATATAAAAAAATAAAGCACAATATCATTTTACTCGACAAAAAACATGAGTACAACATGATTGTACTAACTAAAAAATCAAACTGGAGGTACTATTTCAGAATATCATTTAACACTAAAAAACTATGAGTACAACATAGTTGTACCGAACAAAAATTAAAAAAGGAGTCTAATCAGTTTTCAAATCCTGCTTTAGAATGTTATTTTACACTTAAAAAGTATGAGTGCAACATGATTATACTGAACAAGAGAAATAAAAAAGGATTACAATCATTTATCAAACCATGCATAAGAACATTGAACAAAAACTCGAACATAAGACCAATCAATTATCAAATCCTATTTTGAAAAATTGTTTTGCATTAAGAAATTGTGATTACAACATGGTTGTACTGAATAAAAAATAAAAAATGAGGTCAATCAGTTATCAAATTATGCTTCAGAATATTATTTAACACTAAAAAAAACATGAGTACAATATGAATATACTAAACAAAAATAAAAAAGGAGTCCAATCAGTTATCAAACCTTGCTTAAAAACATTATTTTACACTAAAAAAATAAGAGTATAACATGGTTGTCCAGAATCAAAAATAAAAAAGGAGTTCAATCAATTATCAAATTATGTTTCAGAACAATATTTTACATTAAGAAAATAAGAATACAATAGGGTTGTATGAAATAAAAAGTCAAGCAGGAGGTCAATTCGTTATCAAATACTGCTTTAGAATATTATTTTACACAAAAAATATGAGTACAACATGGTTGTAATGACCAATAAAATCAAATAGGAGGCCAATCAATTATCAAATCTTACTTCATAACATTATTTTACACAAAAAATAGGAGTTAACATTTTGTACTGAACAAAAAAATCAACAAATAGTCCAATCAGTTATCAAATCTTGCTTCAGAACAGTATTTTATACAAAAAAATATGAGTAAAATATGTTTGTACTAAACAAAAAATCAGATATGAGGTCAATCAGTTGACAAATCATACTTGAGAATGTTGATTTGCACTAGAAAATCATGAGTACAATATGGTTGTACCAAACAAAAAAAATAAAAAATGAGACTAATTAGTTATCAAATTCTGCTTTAGAATATTATTTTATACTAAAAAAATATGAGTACAGCATAATTATATGAACAAAAAATAAAAAATGGGTCCAATCAATTATCAAATCATGATTCTTAATATTGTTTTACACTAAAAAAAAATATGAGTACAATATGATTGTACTAAAAATAAAATAAAAAATGAGTCCAATCAGTTATTAAATTAGGCTTCTGAATATTGTTTTACACTAAACAAAATATGAGTACAACATGGTTGTACTGAATGAAAAAATGAACAGAAAGCCAATCGATTATCAAATCCCACTTCAAAACATTATTTTACACTAACAAAATATGAATACAACATGTTTGTACTGGAAAAAAAAAACCCAACATGAATTATTTATCTAATGAATCAACATACAACCTGCCTATACTAGTGAAAACATTGTGTACAACTACGTTGTACTTAATGACAAAACTTTCATATAATGAATCCAATGCATAAACACTGATTTGCAACATGTTTGTACCAAAGAAAATCTTTAGTACAACCATTTTTTACTTGCCTAATTTCTAAATAGCAAAAAGAAACCTGGAATAAGGATATAGACATAGCAGTTTAGCTGGTAAGTATGAAGAATTATATTTTTCTTTGTTGTGATAAAAGATGATGAAGAAGAAGATGACTCATTTCCCTGTGAAAAAACCAAATCTTAAAATTTGTGTAGTTTGAAGAGTTGAGAGGAGTAATCGAAATACATAAGAATTTGAAAAGGAATGTCTAGCGGCTTGTAAAATGTCTGCGCCTGCCAGTTTGTAGCACAAAATGTTGACGGCGACATGAAGGAAAAGAAGGAACCCTGACCCTAAACCCTAAAAGAAGAAATAGATATGATTTCTAAGCACAAGAAAAAATTTTCAAAAGAAAGCTACACAGTTCACACAACAATCAATGTGGGTCAGGTTGGGCTTCAGGCTTCACCACTATTAGATGAGAAAATAATATTATACAGGACTGCCACGTGAAAAAATTCAATTAGAGTCCGAACATAGGGCCGGACGTAACTCTACGTCCGGACCGGACATAATATTTTCTCCATTTCTGCACATCAGAAATCCTCTCACCCCTCCCTATACACTACAAAAGGAGAAGCAAATCCTCCCTCCCAAGCTTGTAAGCCTACCCCATTCTTCTCCTTCGTTGTTCTTCACTCGAGCAGTCCTATCTTCTTTCTTCCTCGCATCCATCCTGTTGCTGAGTCTCCATGCCACCTATTGTCGAACGTGTTCGAATAAAATGATCAATATCGAGTCGAACATGAAAAATTTTCTTAAGAGCCAAATTCAAACACGAGCTAATACAAATGATTCAAACATGAACAGAACTTTAACTCACTCAAATACGATGCTTTTGTGCTCCAAGTCAACCCCACCACATCTCAAATTCCCTCTATCTCTCACAAACTGAGAGAGGTCCCTCATACTCCCCCTCTAATCATTCCCTTCTCTTCATCTCTCATTTCTCTATAATAGAGGAGAAAATATTACATAAATACGTACTGCAACGATCCAGATGAGCAAAAAAAAAGGTTCATATGTGTGGACCTCAATGTATCACCACCATTGTTTGTACATATATTCATGCATATATGTATAGGGTATGCCTTATACATATTTTTTGTAGCATGACAAGGATTTCCCCAAATACTTGTTTGCTCTTTAAGTGAAGCCACAAGAAAATGTAGGCCTCTTTTTATGCAAGTTTGAAGATCTATATATGCTTTTCATAGCATGATGGAAGATGAAGACTAGAACATGAAGTTCACACCATGATATGCACGATTTTTATAGAGAGATGGACAAACCCAACTTTATCGAAACAACCACCTATATAGAGATGACATTGAGAGGTTGCCAAATTTTAGATTGAACGAATATGCACTGAAAAGAGTTTAAAAGAACTTGTTAAATACAATAATGATTAAAATGACATGAGAAACATATAACATCAAAAGAAATTAGATATTTAAGGCATAAGTAAATGTACAAGAGTAATAGGTGAATCAATAATTCATCATCGAGCTCGAGAAAAATCTATTGAATTTGATATTCACCTACGATCTTGAATATGATCATTCAAAGAAACCTGAGGCTCTTCTAGATGATTGAAAGAATCCAACTTGGACTAGGATTATTTTGTTAGTGGGCATAAACAAGTCCCTTTCAATGAATGTTCAAATCTCCATTGCAATTATTGTTAATTGAATTATGAAAATTGAAAAGAGTATGAGCATGAACTGCGATAGACTTAAATGTTCTTTTCAAACTTGAATCAAACACTTGGAACATTTAAGAAATCAAGAATTGAAGTTGAGCACAACAAATCAATATATTATTTTGATCCCACATGACAGGACTAAACACCCACTTTGCCAATCTGTTCCTTTTCCTTATGAGGCCTAAACTTGGCAAGACTAATGCCTTTCCGAATGCTCAAATAACTAAACTAATTTAGATTATAATATGAGAATTTCAATAAACTATCTGATGATGATCCTGTTAAATGTAAATCTTAATAAGAGGAATCTAATCACAAAAAATAAAAATTTAATTGTAAAACTTAAAAATATTTAATTTAAATTAAAATCATTAAAAGTTTGAAATAAACAATCACATCATCCTCTAAACTAATTTGTTGAGGGTAATAAATTTGAGGCCAACTTAAGCTCATATAGAATAAATGTCGGATATACAACTACATTCACACTCAAAATAATTGTGTCACTAAAGACATGACTCTAAGTCCTCTATTAGTGTGGTTCAATCCAAGGGCCTCATAAAAGAATTTGTTATGACCAACATCCTCTGTCTGAGGCTAGCAAACTCCACTATATTATGTTCGCGACTGTAGCCCATATATTTCCCAATAATATTATGGCCTTTTGAGTTGGGAATCATAGTGTATACTTGATAAGTAATATAATCATCCATAAGCTAATGTGATCTTAATTAGTTCCCTTAGAAAAATATCCACCTCAAATCTATATAAGGTTGAATTGAATAAAGTGACCCATGATCGTTGAGAGTGATTCTTCTATCAAGTTGGGTCGACTATATCTCCACTGGCTAAGTTAACCAATGTTCAAGATAATTTAGGATGACAAAATCATGTGATTGTGATGAAGTTCTTCACCATTTCTACAGTAATTCACTCTGAAATCAGTTATGATAATTTCATAATTTTAAAGCTTAAATTTGATGCAACTATGTATTACGTCTGGGTATTTAGCATCTAATGGATAGTCTCAATCAAAAGTGTTCTTTCATTATTGAGCAGGGTAAGTAAACATAGGAGCTTGCATCTGTGAGAAACCTTGATCATGAAGTCCTCACAAAAATGAGAGTAAACATAAAACTCAAGGAAAACTCCCTCATTTCACTTCAATTAATTCTTGTTATGGAATTTTTGGAGCCAGCAATAAATTAAAAAATTAAACAAACATTATTATAAATTTGTTCAGATTTACACATCTTCTGAGATGGTATATATCTTCTTAACTCCTCCATTAAACATAAAACCTTTTTAAGAAAATATATATATTTAGGCTCAGCTTAAAGGCAATGATTATCCATTCCCTTTCATATTTGCAAAGTAAGCCATCAAATCTGACAAATTTTCTAATTTACAAATTTCTTACAGTATTTACGATAGACTGGATCTATATTATATTTTATATATATATATATATATAAAAGCTAAAAAAATGTTCAGAAAAAAAAACCATTAAAACTGCTTGCAAAAATAACAATTGATACAGCATCAATAAATTTTCATCATCTGATACGAATCTTGAGATAGCGCATTGATCTCAATAAAATTTTTTTAGTAAGAAATGTTCAAACCTCAATAAAAAGTCATCCAGTGCTCTGATTTCAACAAACTTACAGTCAAATTGATTGGATCGATGAGAAGAACCCAAAGTCACCAAAATTGGGCAATTCCGAACTAAATCAAGCCATGATCAAGTCATTAAACCATTTTTGAAAGTTTTTGGACACATTTTGAAGGTCAAAGAATGTTGATTCTTACGACTCTATAGTTAAATTGAGTGTTTTGACAAGATGAATCAAAGGAGCTCAAGATCGCTCATTTCCGACATTATTAATGCACTCAAATGTCCATCAAATGTCGTCCGATCTAGAGAAACTCTCTAGTCATTCAATCAAAATGATTCATATTTTTGTATTAATTGCACCGATAACTCTATAAATAAAGCTTCACCTCTCTCGTGAGAGGAAGGGAGGAGGGGGAGGGGAGAGTGTTGGGGACCTGAGAAGAGCTCGAAGCATTGAGAATAAGGATAACTCTATAAATAAAGCTTCACCTCTCTCATGAGAGGAAGGGAGGAGGGGGAGGGGAGAGTGTCGGGGACCTGAGAAGAGCTCGAAGCATTGAGAATAAGTTGAAGTCCAGCACCACTCTGACTGCCGTCTACAACCGCCAACTACCATCAAACACTCCTGTCGTCGTCGACCACGTCAACCTCCGTCAAGCACCATCAATTGCCTTTGAACAATGTATGCCTCCGTTGAGCTTTGTTGGCCACTGTTGGCAACCGTCGATTGTAGTCGACCACCACCAAATATCTTCCACCTCAACTTACCGAGTGTCGCAAATAGCTATTGGTCGCCGCCGCTCCTGGCAAAAAGTTCATCAGCACGTCAATGTTATTGCATTAAAGATCTTATAACTCTTTTCCACTTGTGAGATAAGAGATTGTACTTGTAATCATCATGTATAGTGAAGCTCTTTAGTTGTGGTTTTCTCCTTTACCGGTTTTCAACATAAAAACATTTCATATCATTACTAGTTAATTCTCACTCTTCTGAACGTGTGTTGAATGTTCGTACCACGCTAAGAAGATAATCTGGCACTCTAATGTCGCAAGTTTTCTAGCACTCAACAACAATAAATTATATATAGTGGCAGTTGAGAGAATTTAAAATTTCACGATAAGCCAAGTCATTAAAGTAATGTCCAAAGCAACTTCTTTACATATTTTGCTAAGATTAGGAAAAGTCAAAATTTGACTCTGAATTAGAGATAGTTGGTGCTAGCTAATATATTAGATAAATTTCTATAAAAAATATTGCAGCTAAAACCGCAATAAAAAAAAATTATCAATAAAATTTAATTTTCTTGTTTGTCTTATTAGCATTGTGATAATATGATGAATCTTTCACATATCATCGACATATTTCTATTGGATTTTCTTATGACAGTTATATAGAAGAGATACATGTTGCCTAAACTATGTCATGCTACTTAACATCATATATATATATATATATATATATATAAATTACATACAGACCCCCTAAAACATCTTTATTTACAAATTAACGGCTCAAATGAATTTTTTGAACCACTGAACTGATGTATTTACACCTGCCACGATCAAACTATTGAGAATTTGATAAATATATATATATATATATATGAGTTGGGATTTTACCATAAAATTTGATACTTGAGAATTTGAAAAATGGACGAGAGAGGTTGGTTACTTTGTAAATAGAAAGTTTAGTGTGGTCTATATGTAATTGTCTTATATGTAATTGTCCCATTTTAAGATAATTTCATGATATGTAATAGCAAACTAGTAAAATTTGTCTTAACAAAGGGGTTTATGTGCAACATAATCCATATTAATCAAAATTTTCTTCAAGATGAGTTTAGAAATTATTATATTTACTTTAAAATACAAGGGATAAAAATTAAATAATTTTAATATTTATTCTGATCATCATGTTTTGGTCTGAATATTATTATTCGAATTTTATTTCTATATTTTCATAATTTCTGAAAAGGATTATAATCAAACTTCAACAAGTCAACCAATACTATTTCATAAGCTTGAATAAGTCTCCAAGAAGATCCAATCAAAATGAGAAAAATTCAAGGATAATAACACATAAACACGTACCAAAAACTGGGCTCATGATGCCAGAAATGAAACACTTGGAAGAGAATATCAGAAGCATTATAAATATAGAAAGCCATAGTTTGATAAATGTGGAAGAAACCTCCTAGGGCTATTGGGAAGCCGAAAAATTCATAAGAGCCATGCATGACAAGACGGAGAGTACCTGCATGCAGCCAAGGATGACTTGCCGGCGACACGTGCGCCACGCATGGCGAGTTGCCGGCAAGTTATTCTTGGTTACATTCTGCTCTCCTCTTCTCATGCAAGGCTTTTTAATGATCCCGCTTCGTTAGAACTTCGGTGCAGAAGATGAAGAAGGATATACAACGCGAACAATCCCGAGTTTTTTTTTTTTCTTTTTTTAGCCGAGAAGGAGGTAATTCTATTTTCCGTAAAAAGACGGCAATTTTATTTTATTTTGGGTGGTCATAGTAAAAAATAAGTTTTATAAGTCTTCAACTTTTTCTTATATTGTTATGATTTAATGCTCTCTTTTATCAATGTTAAAAAGGCTCTTGATGTTTCTTACTATGAAGTATTATTAGGGTTTGTTTAAGATTAATTTTATTATTATTATTTACAAATACAAATATAATTGTTTAGTGTATTATTCATGTAATTTTAAATTTTTATTTTCATAAATAAACCAACTTATTTTCAAATATCATTAAAAACAATTAAAAATTATTATGAGTGTTTTAAAAAGAGAGTTGATTTAACTCTTATTTTTCAACCTATCAAATATATTTTATTTTGAGTTAAATATATTAAATATAAAAAAAAATTGCACCATTGGAAAATTTCAATTTTGATGCCATTGGAATTAGCGTAGATAGCTGCAGAATTATTTATGATTGGTAATGTTTTGTTGATAATTCTATTGGGATATGAATAAAGAATTTATGATAGTTTGCAAATAGATGAAGTCATGAGAAAATGAATGTGACAATACAAGCAAGAGATTTATGAGATTCGGGCTCGAAACGAGGCATATGTTCTTGCCTAGAAGTCTAACGTCCAGAGGATTTTGCTATTGTGATCATTATGTTGCTATAAAATCTCTAATGTCTTCGTGCAGAAAGAAAGTATTTACATAATCTTTGTATCAAGATAAAAGCAATATCTAGTTGCATATTGTTAGGTATGGCTCATATACCAGGAAATTTGGAGTATCTTGAAAAGAAGATGTGTGTCTCTTGGAATGAAAATGAGTGTCTATTAGTATGAAGAGATGTGTCTCTTGAATTAGTGGGTTGGGGGAGCGAGCGCGTGTTTGTAAATGTATCTGTGGGTTTTATCTATAAATAGATGTGTAACCCTATGGGTATGTAACTCCTCTAAAATAGTGAAATTCGCCGCTCACTTCAGAGGACATAGGCATCTTTGCCGAACCTCGTTAAATCTCTGTTCTTCTTCTGTATTTGCATTGTTGCGCTCTAAATTACACAACAATTATGAGCGCTTTACAACTGCTTTTTGAAAACATCTGTCGACATAAATTAAGGATTTGTTTGAGATCAATTTTTTTTTAATTTCAAATTCTTGTTTTTTTAGTGTTTTTTTTTATTTAAAAAATATGTTAGCTTGTTTTTAAAAATCTTAAAATATATATATAAAAAAAAAGTTTAGGTTGTTTTTTATAAACAATTAAATATGTTATAATATATCAATTTTTTTTTTATTTAAAGTAAAAATAGAAATATAATAAAATCAAAATCAAAATCAAAAGCACTCCCAAACAGCCTCTAAAAATTTTCAAAACAAAAAAGTTGGTTGAATACAAACATTTTCTTCTATCATAACATTTTCCCTAAAAAAGATTTAACATATAAGCACTTGGACAAACATTAACCAAGTTCTAACAGCACGATTAATTATCATATAATTATATGATTAGTTCAAAATCAAGATACCGTGTTCATATAAGATTGTGCAATTGAAAATCATAATGTTTGATCATAATATTGTATGATCCCTGAAAACTTCTCAAAACGGCTATATAGCTGCGACTAATTCCAACGGCTATTTCTCCCCAGCTCCTGAGGTCGCGCCCTTCCTCTTCCTCGAATGTCGATTCCAAAGCTCACTACTTAGGCTTCGTTTGAGTCGTCAATCAACCTCAATTCCGTTCTAGTGAACAACAACACATCGTTTGGTGAAGCAGTATTTTTTGAGCATCTGTCGAAGCTGTTTTGCGAAAACGATATTGTTTCATCATTATAAATCACGAATGCCCTACACCATTCCTCAAACGTGACATTTAAAGGAGTTTTGCCTTGTCCTTAGTTTTAGCATTGCAGGTCCACTATTTGAAGTCAGCCGAAATAATGGAGTGGCATCATCCTATGAGGAGTCAATTAATTTTGATTCTAAAATTCAAAATACTAAATCGCTCAAATTATTTTTTAAGCGTGATGAAATCAAACTTTAGTTCGAATTATATGGTTCTGAGTTTAGAAAATTTGCGTGTGAGAAAGAAGATTAGTAATTTCTAGTGATTACATTGTGTATCTTCAAGAGTTACGAGCTGAAAATGTTCCTGAAATGTTTCACAAGCCATGAAGTGTAAGAAATGTGATTTATGGTTTGATGTCATGAATGATGAGACATAATGAAATATGGGGTCTTGTTGAGCTGCCTAATGGTGCAAAAGCCATATATTGTAAATGGGTCTTTAAAATTAAAAAAAAAAAAAGTCATTAAACAATATATAAAGTTATGAAGCAAGTCTTGTAAATAAAAGATTTACTGAACAAGATGGAATAGATTACAAGGAGACCTTTTCCCTTGTTTGTAAGAAATATTCCTTCCAAATATTTATGACATTTGTTGTACATTTTGATTTAAAGTTGCAACAAATGTAAAAGCTTTATTCCTTAATGTAAACTTAGAGTAGGAGGTTTATATGAAACGACCATAAGGATTATCTTTTGGGGATAATGATTATTTGGTGTGCAAAGATGGATTGGCATAAGTCTCTCGTCAATGGTATTTAAATTTTCATGACATAATCTGTACATTTGGATTTGTAAGGAAAGTCTTAGATCAATTTATATAATATAACAGTGGAAGAAAAATTTTTTATTAAATCCTTCGTGCTTATATTTCATTTGCAACCAATGATAAATATTTATTAAGTGAAATGAAACAATTTCCCTCAAAAAATTTTGATATGAAAATTACTGGTGATGGCTCTTATATCACTCGCATTAAAATATAGAGAGATAAATTTCAAGATCTTTTAGGTCTGTCTTAGGAGACCTATACCAATAAAGTTTTAGAGAGATTCATAATGAAAGATTTTTTAGTAAGCATATCTGTTAGTGTTGGAGCCCGATAAGAACCGTTCCCGCTCGGTCTCGTCTGCTTCCCTCTCCCGCTTCCCTGTTCCCGATTGCGAAAGGTTGCGACCGCGATCTTAAGGCTTCGCAAACGTCTCCCACTCGATCGCGATACCTGTTCCTGCTCTTCCTGCCTCTATCGTTTCGTGAATCGTCGCGCCTACCTGTTCCTGATAAGAGGTATTGCAGGCTCTCATTCTGTTCTACGACACACTGCCTTTTGTTCTTCTTCGAACTTCCATGAGACAGTGGAAGGGCTTCCTCAAGATAGAGAAATGAAAGTGCAAGAAGAAGTAGTTCCTTGCGGTGAAGGAAGAAGAAAGAAGAAGAAGAAGAGTGTTCTCCCTTGGCTTCTTCTTGGAGCCTTGTGGCAGAAGAGAAATTGTGTTTATTTCTTTTGTATGTTTATCTTCTTCGGTGTATCTCGGTGTAGAGTTTCTTCGGTGTATCTCGGTGTAGAGAGAGAAGAACAAAAGGAGAAGAAGAGAGAGCAACGAAGTGAGAGATTCCACTTGTAAGTCGAGGTGATCGACTAGTGTAAATTCATCAAGTAGTAATCAAGTAGTAAAATCCTCAGCAACTCCATGGACGTAGGCAATTTGCTGAACCACGTAAATATGTGTGTTCCGCTGTGATGTTATTGTTTTATGGTATGAATTTTTTCTCATTCTCTTTTTCGCTTCGTCGTCAATTATTCTCCTATTCTTATCTCAACAACAATATCTCTCATTATAATTGGAGGGAATAAAAATTATTCCATATACTTCAGTTGTTGGTAGTTTAATCTATGCTCAGGTTTGCACAAGACTTGAAATAACACTTCAACTAGAACATTAGAAAGATATTAGAGAAATCCAGACATATATCACCGACAAGCTGCAAAGAAGATGATGAGGTATCTTCAAGATAAGAAAGATTATATGTTTATATATAGTCATGATGATAGTTTAAAGGTGACTGACTATTATGATTTTGACTTTGTTTGGTGTGTTGATTCTCGAAAA